>NC_091449.1:69513833-69631333 GCF_964237555.1 Oryctolagus cuniculus | reverse complement strand
CTTCTCCAGGACCCACTTAGTACATGGACCCTGTGCCCCTGGTAACTTGACACCTGCTCGTGAGACTTGACGGCTTACCCAAGGAGGACTCTTGTCTCAGTCTCTGAGGCATCCATTAGGGCTGAAAACAGGGTTCTGTGCACACTAGAACCCAAAACTGCATTTTCATAGAATGTGTGAAAAAAATGAGCAAGCAGGCCAGTTCCCCAGAGACAGGATACTGAGTCACACTTCAGCTGGGCAGGGCCAATCCAATGCCATCTTTGGGACTTGCCACAGAACCACTTCCCCTCTCTTCCCCAGTGATGTGGGAACCCCTCACCACTGACCAGGGTAGACTTGAAAACCCCACCTAATCCAGGATCAGCCAGTGAGAGGTGGGGAGGAGTGACCCTTGATGCCCGACTTACCACACATGCACACACATGCACACACACACACACACGAGCACACATACACACACTACCTACCAACCTGGGTGACAGCTTGAACAGAAGGTAGATGAGGCCACTCAGCAGAATAAAGATGGACATAGCAACAAGGGTGCTGTCCAGCTGCCCCCAGGGTGGGATCAGGGAACCTGTGAGCAGAAGGGCTCAGGGCTGTGAGCAGCCTCCTTGCCAAGATGTTGTCTCCAAACCCCCATAGCAAGAGTCCCTGTTACTGCACTGGGCTACAATGGGAAGTTTGTGGCTTGCCTGCTGGGATACCTGGGGTGAGTCCCCAGGCCTCCCTGGCCTCATCTGCCATTCAGCCGGGGGTAATCACTGCTGTGAGCAAGGATCAGTCCAGCCCCCACCCAGGTGACTGAGGTCATGTCTGGCCTCCAAGCAGCCCTGGGAGCACACACCCTCTAAACAAAGGCCCTCAGAAAACCAAGGGCATCCCCTTCCTCTGTGCACATCTCTGACTTCCAGGTGAAGGGGTCAGTGGGGAGAGGCTGCCCCAGGGAGGGGGTTGGCAGGGTGCGGGGGCAGGACCAGCAGAGAGGGGGCCTGGATCAGCCCCTGGAGGACAGCACCCACCCCATCTCTGGAGGGTGGAAGCACACTGGCTGGCTCCACTCACTCGACTGGCCCTCGTGCTCCCCCTCTGCTTCATCCTCCTGCGTGGCCATCTGCACCCGCAGCCTGGCCTCATAGGCAGAGCCAGGGTCCAAGCCCATGGCTCCAAGGGTGATCCTGGTCACCCCAACAACGTGGTCCTTGTGCTGGGCCCACTGTGGGTGGGAGGCAGTTAGCAGTTTCTGTGGGTGGGGCTAGGCCCAACAGCCCTTGAGGCCAAACACACATGCACACAGACACACTCATGTGCATTTGTCCACACCTTCACAGATGGACACACTGCATTCACATTCTCACACACACACAGCCACACTCACTACACTCACACACTCACCCATATATAAGCGCAAGACACACTCATACGCATTCTGTGTGCATACACATACGAGTGTACACATGCACAACCACACTCACATGCACACACACACAGCCACCCTCACCACAGTCACACACTCACACATACAAGCACAAGACACACGCACACATACTCATAGAAGCATTCTGTGTGCACATACAAATGCACACATGCACATCACACTCACACTCGTCTCACATACACACATGTAAGGAGCAGAAATTAAACAGCTTCACCATAATATTAACAAGAAATAAGCAAGAGCTAAGCTGACTGCAGATCTGCATGGACTGGATAAGAACCACCCGTGGGCAGCACACACCCTCCTCGGGACCTTATCGGCCCTACACTGACCACTAGCAGTATATACAAGCTGCAGACTGAAGGGGCCCAGAGAGACTCTGAGCAGACTCTCCTGAGAGCAGCAGAACCCACCACACTCATACCTTCCCTCCAGAGAGTTCTCTCAGCCAGCCCTGCACCTGCCCAACACTGAGGCCCTGAGCTCACCCAACGCCGAGGCCTGCTTGCCTGATGCTGAGGCTCTGAGCTGATCCGACATTGAAGCCCTGCTCATTCGAAACCAAGACGCTACTCACTCTTCAAGACTTGTGTTCTTTGGCTCAGGGGCACATGCGGATGCTGGGAGAATCCGCCTTCCATGGCTAAGACACTTTGTGAAGACTACCAGAGGTACTTTGGGAACCTTGGGTGGTCAGTTTGCCCAGTGTGTTGTGTGAATTAGAGTGTCTGACTTCCCCACTCCATAACAAAATCTTTATTGGAACCAACACAGCCTCAGTGCTGTTACTATGCTCACAACAAGTAATATTGTATTTATGTATAAATTTATCATTGAGCCAAGACTCACACTCCCCAAATTTACAAAACATTAGTGATGGAAATGAAATAAATACAAAATAAATATAAGGACATATCATGCTAATGTACTAGAAGACCTAAATCTTTCAAGACTGCAATACTACCCAAAGCAATCTATAGTCAATGTGATTCATATCACAACCACATGGACTTGGGGCATGTCTATTAGAACACCCGTCCTAACATTCTTATGGAATTTCAAAGAAACATGAATGGCCAAAGCTGAACTGAAAAACAAACACAAATGTAGCAGATTCATATTTCTCAATTTGAAATCTTAACAGAAAACAATGGTAATTTTAAAAACCCTAAATACGAGACCAAAGTATAAACTGTACAATAAAACATACAGATAAATCTGCATAACTTTAGATTTCACATTTCTTAGATCTGACGCCAAAAGCACAAGCAACCAATAGAAAAACCAAACACACTGGATTTCCTCAAAACTAAAAATATTGTCCATCAGAAAACATTACCATGAAAACTGTTAGACAAGAAAAAAAATTTTTTTTCCTACTACTATTGACTCAGGGGTCAACATAGAACACCTCGTGATGAGATGGGGGGTGATTTAGAGAGTCCTGTAGTCCAGTCCAATTCCAGTACTATCTGCCTGAAGACAGCATCAGATACACAGATTGACAGCTCAGTGATAAAAGACCGTTCCCATTTCTGAAGCAAATTGCAAATTGCTATTAATAGGTTCCCAGCTGTGCACTAACTTTCCCATATAGGACCTCTGTGCTCAAAGAGTTGTATTATGAGAGTTAGCAGTAAAACTTGTTCTCAAATATTTACTTAAGGTGTATTAAGTGGAGGATATTGGTTTTTTTTGATTTATTTATTTATTTATTTGAAAGTCAGAGCCACACAGAGAGAGAAGAAATGGCAAAGAGAGAAAGGTCTTCCATCGCTGGTTCACTTCCCAATTGGCCACAATGGCCAGAGCTGTGCCGATTTGAAGCCAGGAGCCAGGAGCTTCCTCTAGAACCTCCATGCGGGTGCAGGGGCCTAAGGACTTAGGTCATCCTCTACAATTTCTCAGGCCATAGAAGAGAGCTGGATTGCAAGTGAAGCAGCCAGAACTCAAACTGGCATCCATAAGGGATGCTGGCACTGCAGGCGGCAGCTTTACCCGCTATGCCACAGTGCCAACCCCGGGAGGATATTCTTATGTCTCATAAGTTATAGTTATGTCTAAGTACTTGCAAAAGATATACCATTCTTGGGTTCTTATTTAAAGTTTATTAAGTTTCTCAAAAAAAAAAAAAAGTGAAATCAAGTTTGAGATATAATGACTTTGAACAGCCCTTATTTCTTCTCTTGCGTAGCAGGTTTTTTCCATACAATTTGTTGAACTCTTTATTAATATGGAGTTAATCTTCTGTATACAAAGTTAATTGAAAGTAGATCTTAGTAAAAAACACTGGGAATAGGAGAGGGAGAACGAAGAGGGGTGGGAGGGTGGGTACTGTGGGAAGAATCACTATGTTCCTAAAGTTGCATTATTGAAATGTATGAAGTTTGCATTCCTTAAATAAAAGGTTTCTTTGAGGAGGAAAAAAAAAATAGGTTCCCAGGTTAACACATGACTTATGTTCGACTTTGATACTAATCAGAGGTTCCCACAACCACCTTCTCTAGTTTGATCATTTGCTACAGTAGCTTACACAAACCAGGAAAACAGCACACTTGCCATTCTTGATTTATACTAGAAAGTGTATAATAGAAAGGCTACAAACGAACAACCCATGATGGTGTGCACAGGGTAAGGCGGGTGGGGAGACTGCGGAACTTTCACAGATTCTCAAGGTTGCCTCCCTCCCAGCACCTCCACGTGTTAATGCAGAAACTCTGAACCCCATCCTTCTGGATTCTTACTGGGTTTAATGAAGGAGTCAGCATGATTAGATCACTGGACACTGGTGGTCACGGCAACCTTCAGTCCCTCTTCCCTCCCAAGAGGTCAGGTGGGGGGCACTGAAAATTACAAACCTCAAATCACAGGGTTAGTTCCTTTGGCAACCAGCCATCTTGGGGCTGTCCAGAAGCCACCATACATCAATTGTCCTGTTAACACACAAAACAACCACCACATAAAATAACAGCAAAGTACCACAAAATCAGGGAAGAGACCAAATATGTATTTGCTGTTGTATTTCACTACAACTCATGTGATGGAAGAAAAAACTTGCATGTTGCATATATGAAAAGGATGTGTTATCCAGAATATTCCTTAGTAAATTTTACAACTCAACAACAAAAGACAAACAATTCAAAATACGGTAAAGAACTTGAAATACATTTCAACAGACAGGAAAAGATGCTTAACATCACTACTTCATTATGGACATACTGAAAACCAGTGAGAAACTCCTTCACTTACACTAGAATAATTATAATAAAAAGGAAAACCATAACAAGCATTGGTAAGAAGGTGGAGAAACTGAAATCCTTAAACACTGCTTGTGACAATATACAGAACATAAAATGGTTTGGTAATTCCTCAAAACGTTGAAAATACAATTACCACATGGTTCAAAAACTCACTGTTAGGCATATATTCCAGGTAATTAAGAAGAGGTGATCCAAGAAAGACTTGTGTGCTCTGTAAATATGTAAAGGGCCGATCTACACAGCAGTCAGAAAGAAAAAAAGCAGGATACGAAGAAAATAAGAACATTTTCTTCCAGTGAACACAGGCAGTGAAAGCAAATAGGCCCATTACTGGTTTCATAGAAAGCAGGTTGATTTTCTGATCTGTGGGCTAACCTGTGTCCCTGTTTTAGGAGAAAAACAGTGGAGTGTTTTATGAAGAGTGGCAAATCTGATAAAAAGCAACCAATGGGGAATCTGGGAGAAGGGACAGAGTATTTACATCACTGCTGCAAGTTTCCCGTAAGTCTGACATTGCTGAGAAGAAAATTCACTTTTTAAAACAAAAACCATGTCAAAAATAACCATGACAACATAAACCTCATCGTAGAGAGCAAGCCCTAATAAAATTCAGGGCAGCCAAAGCTGTGAAACCAATCACGCCTAAGACTCAGAAAGTCAAGTGGATATCACGTAAGCATTAGAGCCCACTGTGTGGATATTTATTACTAGGGACTACCCTGTGGATATCATATGAGCAGACATGTGTGCAGAGTTAAACAGGATGGTTATTTTGAACTGCATTTTTCCACCTGAGGCCCCTCCTCTGCAGAGTTCTCAGGAAGCCTTTTTCTCACCAATGCACAGCATAGGCCTGGCATCCCCACGAGGCCTGCCCCAAAGAGAAAAATGCTTTGAGTTAGCCATCAGCATGTCAACTAACACTTAACTTGCAGCCATTTCTTTTATATGAACTTCTACAAATATTTAAATAGAGCTCTTTCTTTTAACCTCTACAAGAATTCAAAATCCAACCTTAGAGGATAACAAGCAGCCCACCTGCTCAGTACCTGCACAGCCAGGGGTCTCCCCAGGAAGCACCACAAGGGGCAGCCCCCTGGCTGTGCCCTCTCAGACACGTCCTCCATTTGCTTCAGCTGTGAAAAGCTCCCTGCTCACTCCTTGAGGGGGCCCAAAGCCAGTTTCTCTCTAACTTCTGGACACACGCTGTAGAGGAAATAGGGCCACAGCCAGAGACAAAGAAAGAGAAGCAGACCCCTCCTCCCGACACAGACCTGAAAAGCGGCTGCTCACAAGTGACTAGTGAAGCAGCTGCTCACTGGGATCTTGTCTAGGGAGGGAAGACGTCCTGAGTTCTGCTTCGGTAAACTCCAGTCCTATCCGTCCTAATAAAGCTGCCCCTGGTATCTCTGGTACAAACACCAACACTGCCTCGATCCTCCACTGTCCCTGGTGTCTGTCTAAACAAAGGGAGTCTTCCCACCTCAGATCTCTGTAACAATGCATCACCCTTCTGTTCACATGAACCACTTATTTTATATAAAGCTCTTCTTACTTATTCAGTTTATTTATTTGAAAGTCAGACTAAGAGGAAGAGAGAGATCTTCAGTCTGTGGCAGAGGCCTTTGTCTTTTAATTAAAATTGTTTCTAACTAACATGATTGAAGTTGTGGTAGAAGCCTTCCCAAGGTCAGAAGAAGAAAAGGGGAGAAATTTGTCCTGCAAGTCAAACGTGGCTGTGATCTGCCTGCTTATGAGTGCTTCAACTGCACGTGCTACTGAGGCTGTCTTGTGGAGTTTGGGGTTCTGTGGGCCCTCAGACATAGGCAGGATGTTCTTCACAAGCAGGCTGCCCCTGTGGCTGGAAAGCTTGTTTCCAGACCAACTGGCATCTCCCCACTAATAGCTTCTTAGGGTGCATGTGTGACCTTGTGGCTTTAACTCACACCTTCAGGGTGGGTACAAGCTTTCACTTAGAGCTGACAGGAAGGGGCTGAGCCTCTGGGGAGAGTCGGACTGGCTCCTGGAGATCCCTGCTATCTTGTGTGATCCTTGCAGTTTTAAGCCATACTTTCAAGGTAGTTGCAATCTTCCACCCAGAGCTAGCAGAGGAGGGGGCTGAGCCCCTAAAGGCAAGACAGGCCATCTCCAGGAGGACCCCCCCATCTCCATGAGCCCCCTAGCCAATCAACATACAGTTTGTGAAACTCCCACCCAAGGAGCACCCCTACAGAATGACCCAATGGAAAAAAAAAGAAAAAGAAAGAAAAACAGCAATGCGGGAGCCAGTGTTGTGGCTCAGAGGGTTCAGGACCTGGCCTGAAGCACCGGCATCCCATATGGTCACCAGTTCAGACCCGGCTGCTCCACTTCCAATCCAGTGCTCTGCTATGGCCTGGGAAAGCAGTAGAAGATGGCCCACATGCTTTGGCCCCTGTATCTGCGCGGGAGACCCAGAAGAAGCTCCTGGCTCCTTGCTTCAGATCGGCACTGCTCTGCCTGTTGTGGCCAATTGGGGAGTAAACCATCGGATGGAAGACCTCTCTATCTCTGCCTCTCCTCTCTCTGTGTAACTCTTACTTTCAAATAAATACATACATCTTTAAAAAAAAAAAAAAACAGTAATGTCTTAAAAACTTGGGACGTTGCCTCAAAGCCAGTGTCCCACTCTGGCACTGCGACTGGTCTCTTCTCAGGCCCAACGCTTTTTCTGTTGCTTGCCAATCAAATGAAAGCTTCTTTTCTGTAAAATAATAGTTTCTGCCTCTTTGCTAATTGTTTCATGGCTTTTTATTTCTATACTAAGCTGAGGAAAAGAACCTGCTCCAGCAACCGCCCTATCTGCTCATGTGTAACCATTTCAGGTTCTGTGGCTCATTATGTGTGTGGAAAAAACATCATCAGTAACTATGTGCACATACACAGTATTGTATCAATACCTGCGGCAGCCGTGTAACATTAGAATATCCAATCAAATGTATTCGTGCAGCCATATAAGGGAAACAAAGAGGCTAAGATACCCCTCTTTGTCCTGCACTCAGGCTTTTGGATAAGAAATCCCACCTGGGCCCTACGAATAAATAATAAGACTACTTCCTGTTAAAAGACCTTGATTTCTTATCTCTGTACAGAATCTCCCTACACATCCAGAGGATCACACACACACACACCCCAATGCCTATAACAGAAAGCGCTGAGCCAGGGTGAAGCCAGAAGCCAGGAGTCAGGAGCTTCTCCTCTGTCTCTGATGTGGGAGCAGAGTCCCAAGCACTTGGGCCATCCTCCGCTGCTTTCCAGGCCCATTAGCAGGGAGCGGGATTGGAAGTGAAGAAGCCAGGACTCGAACCTGCGCCAAGTGTCCCAGGCAGCAGCTTTACCCGCTATGCCACAGAGCCAGCCCCACAGAGCTCTTTTAACAGACATAACTATATAACTATATAGTGTTCTGAGTTTTAAAACATCTACTTTGGAAATACTTTAACACTGAAAAAAAACAAAGCCATTGAAACACACATGGAAGAGCGACTGCAGCCGGCCACTGCCAACACTCACCTCGCCTGATGCCGGCTGTCCACGCTTTTCTCTTTGTGACAGGATTTACCCCCCGAAACAGACGGGAATCCGCACACACAGCTCAGCGCGCTGTGCTGGAGCCCGGCGTCGGCACCCACGGGGGACCCTGGGGTTCAGCACTCAGGGAACTGTTCCCTGAGGAGGGAGGGTCCTCACACCTCAGCGGGCAGTGCAGGAGCCCGCCCACGCCTCCACGGGGACCCTGGGTCCGCAGATTCTGGGGACTGTTCCCTCAGGAGCGAGGGTCCTCACACCTCAGCTCACCTAGCTTGAACCGCCCACGCCTCCACGGGGGATCTTGGTGATGGGAAGACCTGGGAACTGTTCCCTGAGGAGGGAGGGTCCTAACACCTCAGCGCGCTGTGCTGGAGCCCGCCCACGCCTCCACGGGGACCCTTGGGTGGGCAGACCCGGGGAACTGTTCTCTGAGGAGGGAGGGTCCTAACACCTCAGCGGGCAGTGCTGGGGCCCGCCCACGCCTCCACGGGGACCCTTGGGTGGGCAGACCCGGGGAACTGTTCTCTGAGGAGGGAGGGTCCTAACACCTCAGAGCGCTGTGCTGGAGCCTGCCCACGCCTCCACGGGGACCCTGGGTCCGCAGACCACGGGATCTGTTCCCTGAGGAGGGAGGGACCTCGTATCTCAGCGCGCTGTGACGCAGTCGGCCTGAGCATCCACAGGGAACCCTGGGGTTCAGCACTCAGGGAACTGTTCCCTGAGGAGGGAGGGTCCTAACACCTCAGCGGGCAGTGCAGGAGCCCGCCCACGCCTCCACGGGGACCCTGGGGTCCACAGACCACGGGAACTGTTCCCTGAGGAGGGAGGGCCCTAACACCTCAGCTCACCTAGCTTGAACCGCCCACGCATCCACGGGGGATCCTGGCGATGGGAAGACTCTGGGAACTGTTCCCTGAGGAGGGAGGGTCCTAACACCTCAGCGCGCTGTGCTGGAGCCCGCCCACGCCTCCACGGGGACCCTGGGAATTGGCAGACCTGGGAACTATTTTCTGTGGAGGGAGGGCATTATGGTAAGTGCAGTCTGGAAGAGGTTCACTTCGGATCAGAGGGCATCATGGGCGAGGGCATCTGGGCGAGGACGGCGTCGCAGGGTGAGGTCATCTCTGTGCAGGGGGCATTGGCAAGGGCATCGCTGGGTAAGGGTCACTTCCGGGCCAGGGGCATCTGGGTGAGGGTCATCTCTGGTGGTTGCTTCGCTGGGTAAGGGTCACTTCCGGGCCAGGGGCATCTGGGTGAGGGTCATCTCTGGTGGTTGCTTCACTGGGTAAGGGTCACTTCCGGGCCAGGGGCATCTGGGTGAGGGTCATCTCTGGTGGTTGCTTCACTGGGTAAGGGTCACTTCCAGGCCAGGGGCATCTGGGTGAGGGTCATCTCTGGTGGTTGCTTTGCTGGGTAAGGGTCACTTCCGGGCCAGGGGCATCTGGGTGAGGGTCATCTCTGGTGGTTGCTTCGCTGGGTAAGGGTCACTTCCGGGCCAGGGGCATCTGGGTGAGGGTCATCTCTGGTGGTTGCTTCGCTGGGTAAGGGTCACTTCCGGGCCAGGGGCATCTGGGTGAGGGTCATCTCTGGTGGTTGCTTTGCTGGGTAAGGGTCACTTCCGGGCCAGGGGCATCTGGGTGAGGGTCATCTCTGGTGGTTGCTTCGCTGGGTAAGGGTCACTTCCGGGCCAGGGGCATCTGGGTGAGGGTCATCTCTGGTGGTTGCTTCGCTGGGTAAGGGTCACTTCCAGCCTGGGGCATCATGAGTTAGGGTCATTTCTGGGTCAGGGGCATTTTCAGGGAAAGTCATTTTCAGGCAAGGGCATCTGGGTGAGGGTCATTGCTGGAGGGCGCTTCCAGGCAAGGGCATCTTCGGGCAAGGGTCACTTCTGAGGCAGGGTCATCTTCGGGCGAGGTCAATTTCAGGGATGGCATCTGGGTGAGGGGCATTGCTGGGCGGGAGCACCCAGGCAGGGGCAAGAGTCACTTCTGGGGCAGGGGTATCATGGGTAAGGGCAGTCTGGGTGAGGTTCACTTTGGGCCGGGGGGCATCATGGGTGAGGGTGTCTGGGCGAGGAGGGCATCTGTGTGAGGGTCACTGCTAGGCGGGGGCACCTGGGCAAGGGCATCTTGGGCAAGAGTCACTTGTGGACGGGCACTGCACAAGGCAGCAAGGCCTGCCAGCAGTAGACAGCCGTCTGTGCTGTGCTGAGCATTCAGAGGGGTGAAGAGGCCTCTTCCAGGCTGGTCTCCTTACACTGCAACTCCAGGGGCACTGCCACGTGTGTGTGTGTGTGCGTGCGCACGCCCATGTGTGTGTGTGTGTGTGTGTGTGTATTATATATATATATAATATGAGTTTTTATAGATATTTATAGAACAGGGCAGGAGCAGGACCGCAGAGGGACACAAATTTTCACCAAGGTCACGCCTGGAGGTGTCAGCTCACCACACAACAGAAAGTCATAGATGAAGGGGAGGCTTTGGGGCTGAGGGGCCCCCTTCAATCCACAGAACAGCTGTCCAGGCAGGCTTGGAAAGGGAGGTCTCCGAGGAAGAGGAGAGATCTGTTTAGAGGTCGAAGGGGGGCCTGGGGCTCTCAGGACGGGACGGCCTTGCCTGACCCAATCGGCTGGCAGTGGGAGAGAGAGGAGAGAGAACAGCGGAGAGAGAGGAGGGAGACGGGTGGTAAGGCAAGAGCAGCCAGGCCATGGCACTGGTGGGCCGGAAGCAGCAGCAGGTGGGCATGTGGGTGAGCTTTCTGGAAAAGGCCATGGACAGGAAGGGGAAGGAAGATGGGAGGAGGAGCTGGAGTGGGTGACCAGAGCTTCCAGGGAGTCGGGGTGGAGGGTGGAGAGGGCCTCCCCTGCCACTCACGCCACCTCTCACACAGCAACCAGGCAGCACAGCCACAGTCCTGACACAAGCCTGGCCCTCTCGGGCTTCCCTCCTCACTGATGGCCCTGCCTTTGGACCCACTGGCCAGGGCCAGCACTAGCCTCGGGAGTCCCTTGTGGCGGCCAGCAGGCCTGATGGAGAAAGACAGGAGGAAGATCCCTACTTGAACCAGGAGCACACAGCTAAAACGGATGGCTGGAGGGGGCGCCGGAGGCCCCTCCAGTGCTCAAAAAGCCCAGGAGTCCTCTGAGGGGACCCTGGGGAGGCAGGGCGGGCAGGGGGCCACAGACTCCCAAATCTAAGAGGGTAGCCTCGGCTGCTCGGGGGCTGCAGGTCGTGTAGGCGAGGCGGGGCCCTTCCTGCTGGGGAAAAGCAGAAGAGGGAGAGTGAGAGGCCAGCGAAGAGTGGCTGGTGGGGCCCTGGGCCAACTCTGTGGTCCAGCCAGGCAGAACTCAGAGTAGCTGACCTGCCCTGGCTACGGGGCTTCATCCGGGGCTGAGGATCCCACCTTCAGCCAGTAGCAGGTGTGACAATGCCCAGGTGGGTGGCAGGAGGCTGGGCGCCCCTGCCTCGTCTGGGCTGATGGGTGCAGAGGATTCTCAGGCTTTGAGGTCACCAAGCAACTGAAGGCTTCATCCCGGCCACTGCTCAACTGCACACCCAAGGGACGAGGTGACCCCCGGCCTGTCACCCTGGCCTGTGCTGGGGCTCCCAGGCCAGGGGGCAGGATACCCCCCTGCCCCCAGCAGCACAGCTCCAATTGGGGTGGGTGTGGCATGCCCAGGAGGAAGTTCAAAGACCTCTGGCTGTCCCACAACACCCCCCAAGTTCCCAGCCCCTACACCATCAACCACAAGCTCCCTGGCCTCTCTGACAGCTCAGAGGGCACCCACGTCTGCCAGTGGTGCGGATCCTGTCCCGAGAACCCCCAGGCTCAGCCACGGAGGCCCTGGGCAGCTGCACTGAGCCCCGAGGCTGCCTGGGAAGGGAGCGGAGAGAGCCAGCTGGCTCAAGGACAGAAGCAGGAACGAGGGAGTCTGGAGCTGCAGGGAGAGGGAGGGGCCTGGTCCTGAGGTCCCAGGGGCGCCCCCCAGTGTGGGGCTGGTGCAGCGGGGCAGATGCGGTCCTGAGGCAGGTAGAGTGGCAGGTGCCTACCTTGGCTGACGCTCCTCAGGGGGCACTGAAAGGGATTCTGAAAGACAGCTCGGGAGCCTCCTGGAGTTCTGTCTGCCCAGGAAGACTGAGGAAGGCCTACCTGTGGGCTGTGGTTGGGGTGGGGGAGGGCTGGGGGTAGCTGTGACTGCCACTGTGTGTTGGGGGGCACGTAGACAACCTGCCCACATTGGGTGGGCTCAGAAATCCTCATGGGTGTTGGAGGGCGTGGCACCACAGGGGTTGGCAGGCACTGGCAACCTCATGGGTTGGGGGACAGAGGCACCCTCACCAGGTTGGGGTGGCAGCCATCCTCACAGGGTCAGGGGCAGCAGCCACCCTCATGGGGTTGGTGGTTCAGGCACACTCATGGGGCTGGGGATGCTGGCACCCTCATGGCTCGGGGGGCACTGGCACCCTCATGGGGTGGGGGCACTGGCACCACGTGTCAGGGCCCCTGCACCCTCATGGGATCGTGTGGTAGAATGAGAAGGCCATGCCAAGATACTCAGGAATTGCTTCAGAAACTCCCTGGGAAACATCCTGGCAACGGAGCCTGCCTGGCAACAGGCTGTGATTGGTTAGGGCATAAACCACCCCTTGACCAGATTGGCTGCCTCGGCTATATAAGCTGCTGCACCAACTGAAGTAGACGAGTCTGCAGGCTGCTCCCCTCAGGCCTGCTTTCACCCAGCTCCCGGCATCTGTGTGGTGACTGCACCTCTTGCCCCCACCACGCTCCTCCTCTCAGAATGAATCCACAGCAACATCTGGCACCAACATGACTGAGAGAGACACTGTGTTGGACTTGGCAAGGTCCCCCCTTGATTTTGGCAAGTAGGCCCCTCAGTGCTTTGTGTGCTATTCGGTTCTGTGAGGGTGAGCACAGAACCCCCTCCTACGCACCTTTCCTTGCCCTTGTCCTCAGTCTAAGTGACCCCAGGTTAAGCACACACTGCCCAGAAACCTAATGCTGCTTCTCAGCTCCTCCTTTTACTTTCGGTTCACCTAGCGAATTCACATAAGGGACTGATCATCCCAGAATTTGGAACCAAGTCATCTACCCTCCCTTGAGAGAGTTGACGCTCCGGAGACACCATGTGGGCATATGGCCTTGATCTAATGAGTCAAGGAAGTCCCCCTCTAAGCACAGGACAAACGTACGACCTGATATACCACTGTCTGTCCGTCTAACGTAGGGAACTCCTGCATAATGCCATCAACCACTGAGGTGCTAGGAATTTGTTTTGTTATGGCAGCAGTGCTGTGCGTGTCTTCCCTTTGGCTAGAGTTGGCATGCTGTGCTGCTCTTAAGCACTCAAACATGGGAAAGATACCCCCTCTCAGAAACCCACACAGAGTACCAAACATAATGAATCGGTGAGTGATGAAAGCCTGTCACTCCAGGTCCCTGCCTCACAGACATCAGTTGATGACTTAGGGAGAGAGAGCTCTGACAGTGAAAATGACGTGTCAGCAGACAACGCAGCAATGCCTAGTCAGACACCCCCCAAATACCCATGGGATGAACTTAGACGACCTCGAGGCAATAACCCATGTGAGGTCATGTGCACCCAGTGAGGATCCCCATGTTTGTGGCAGTCCCCAGGCACCCCAGGCTCTCAGGGCAGCTGCTAGACCCATCCCACCTGCATGTTTGCCGGAAATGTAGCAGCAGATGCGGAATTCAGGCCCTGGATTCCAACACCCGTAGAAAGGCTTCTGCTGACCAAGGGCCGAGGATATGCTTGTGTCTATCCAGAGAATGCGGGACAGCCCATTTGGGTACCAGCCAGAAACATCAAGCCTGCAACTGACAGTCAACCAGAACCAGCTGAACAAGACTGAGAGTCCGCCTTGATATCTGACGCATCTGTTACCAATTGTCAAGCTGCTGCCCTATCATCCTACCCTGAGGAACTGCCCATAGCCATATTTACTACTGTTTTATAACCCACTGGCTCTGGTCAGTCACTCAAATGGCCCACAGACTGCATGCGGTTACCATTGTTCCTCATTCCTACCCCCATCTGAGCAAGCACTCCTGTGGTCTCCCATTTTGAGGGCTGATTAGTCAATGACGGGTAAGATCCCCTGGGGGACAACCTAAGACAGGCACAGCCACGAACGGAGACCACATGGAAATGGGGTCAACAATAGTATGGCCAAGATTCATGCTTCCCATTGCTCAAAAATAAACGAAAAGGGGGAAATGTGGTGGAACGAGAAGGCCATGCCAAGATGGCCACTGGCAATGGAGCCTGCCTGGCAATAGACTGTGATTGGATGGCTTTGGAAACCACATGGTAACGGAGCCTGCCTGGCAACAGGCTGTGATTGGATGGCTTCCGAAACCACCTGGCAACGGAGCCTGCCTGGAAACGGGCTACGATTTGTTAGGGCATAAACCACCCTTTGACCAGATTGGCTGCCTCAGCTATATAAGCTGCTGTACCAGCAGAAATAGACGAGTCTGCAGGCTGCTCGCCTCTGGCCTGCTTTCACCCAACTCCCCTTGTCTGTGTGGTGACTCCGCGCCTCTTGCCCCCACCGCGCTCCTCCTCTCAGAAGGAATCCACAGCAACAATTAAGTTCAGGGGGGATGCAGGAGATGCCTCAGAATGTGGATTAAAACTTGAGATTTGCACTCTGGCCCAGGGGTGCCTCTTTGAGGACAGCCAGGCCTGGATGCAGCTCCAGGAGCCCTGCAGGAACACACCTGCCAGAGAGAAGCTGCAGGGTAGCTCCTGTTAGTTACCTGATAACCCATCCTTGATTAGCTTGAAGGGTCTTACCCTGCTACTTCATTCCCCCATCCAAGTTTTTATCTGCTCTCCTTTATTCAGAGAGAAACTGCATTCTGCACCTGGATGTTGTTAACCAAGAATTCATACTCAGCTTCCAGTCCAAGCCAGGTCTCCAGGTGCCACTTGGGGGGTGCCTGACAAATGAACAGGTATCCACACCACACAGAAGAGATGTTCCAGTTACTGGTGTTACTTCTCTAACGATGAGGTGGTTTGGGCCCCACATGAATACTCATGAGCTTTGCACACGCTGATACATAGACCAGCCCGGAGCTCCCCAAGGCCTGGATCCAGGAAGAGGATTCTCTCTAGTGCTTTGTACTTGGCTAGAGTTGAGGATGCCTGCACTCATTTCTGCCCACTCACACAGCCCCACACCTGGGGTGCCTAAGATCCATTCTCAGGCCTGCCTCACCACCGCTGACCAGCATCAGGATATTCTGAGACTCCCCTCAAAACCTCTGGAGGCTCTGAGAGTACACAGGGAGGGCAGGATGACTGAGCCAGAAGGGACTTTTACCTATGGGGGCCTGGGGCTGCAGGAAATTGTTTTTTTCTCCCCCAGGCTATGGAATAATTGAATCTGGGAGTAGAGATGCCCCTTGCAGTTCAGTGACTAGAGAACAACCTCTCTTTATCCTTTCAAAAGGTCAGCACCATCAACACCAGAATGGGCTCATCCTGGCCCCCACTTCACATATGATCTCAGTGACAGCTCCAAGGCCAGCAGTCAGGCCTCTTGGAACCTGTCTGGGGCATGTAGGAAAAGAAGGGGCCTCTTGGGAGAGAACATGATGCCTTGGGCCATCTGGCCAGGTTTTCTGTGATATCCCCAGGACAATGGCAATCTCAAAAGCAAAAATAATCAGGTTTTGCAAAGAATGATATTCATTTGGGAATGGTAGAGCAACGCAATGGTTGAACAAGTGTCATAATAGACTATGAGTGCACTCAAAAGGTCTGAGGGAAGGGGAGTTCTTAAAGGAAAAAATAAGGAATGCTATGCCAAATACTTTGAAACAACAATATTGGATAACAGTGGAGAATACCCAGGCTGAGTCCTTTACAATAGTTACTATTAGGCAACCAAGAGTTTAGCATCAGCTCCAGGGCTGCAGCAGGTTGGACAGGACAGGAGCTGAGACGGCACTACGGGACTCATGGTTGTTAGTGACCATACAGGAAGTGTCCCTAGAACGGTGGCAAATACCCAACTAGGGTGAGCCCAAGAAAGAATGGCAAAAGCATGGACAAGAGTATACACATGGCCGGCGCCACGGCTCACTAGGCTAATCCTCCGTCTTGCGGCGCCGGCACACCGGGTTCTAGTCCCGCTCGGGGCGCCGGATTTTGTCCCGGTTGCCCCTCTTCCAGGCCAGCTCTCTGCTGTGGCCCAGGAGTGCAGTGGAGGACGGCCCAAGTCCTTGGGCCCTGCACCCCATGGGAGACCAGGATAAGTACCTGGCTCCGGCCATCGGATCAGTGTGGTGCGACGGCCGCGGCAGCCATTGGAGGGTGAACCAACAGCAAAGGAAGACCTTTGTTTCTGTCTCTCTCTCTCACTGTCCACTCTGCCTGTCAAAAAAAAAAAAAAAAAAAAAAAAGAGTATACACATGAGTCCATGCTTCCTGCTGAAAAGAGAGTCGAGTGTTCACAAAGACGTGTGATGTGGAGGTTTTGTCTCACGGATGAACATTGCATAAGATGCTCAGGCCATGCAAAGAGATTGATGCGAGACACTGGTAGAAAATCAACATACAGGCCGGCGCCGCGGCTCACTAGGCTAATCCTCCGTCTTGCGGCGCCGGCACACCGGGTTCTAGTCCCGGTTGGGGTGCCGGATTCTGTCCCGGTTGCCCCTCTTCCAGGCCAGCTCTCTGCTGTGGCTCCTGGTTCCTGCCATCGGATCAGCATCAGCGCGGTGCGCCAGCCACAGCGCACCGGCCGCGGCGGCCATTGGAGGGTGAACCAACGGCAAAAGGAAGACCTTTCTCTCTGTCTCTCTCTCTCACTGTCCACTCTGCCTGTCAAAAAATAAATAAATAAATAAATAAATAAATAAAATTTTTAAAAAAAAAAGAAAATCAACATACAAGGGACTTCGGAGCGCACTTACTTTAGAAATGAGAAATATCAACAAACAATTTCTCCTTGGTTTGTCTGTGCTTTGATGAGGAAAGATTGCCTTTCATCTGAGAGCCATTTTTCATTGTGTGGTATGCTGCAATCGCACCAAATTTAAATATTTTTCCTAGTTGTTTTCTGTCTCCGAAAATTTTCATCTTAAGGATGTATTTACAATAAGATTGCATTTTGGGCCTAATACTATGGTGCAGTGGGTTAAATCACTGCTTGAGGTGCTAGCATCACATACAGGTGCCAGTTTGAGTCCTGGCCACTCCACTTCCAATTCAGCTCCCTGCTAACACACCTGGGGTAGTAGCAGAAGTGCTTGGGCCCCTGCACCCACATGGGAGACCTAGAAAAAGCTCCCAGCTCCTGGCTTTGGTCTGGCCCAGCCTTGGCCATTGTAGCCATCTGGGGAGTGAAGTAGATAGAAGATACCCCCCCTTTCTCTCTCTCTCTCTCTCTCCCCCCCTCCAACCCCCCCTTTCTCTCTTTCTCTCTCTCTCTCTCTCTCCCTCTAACTCTCTCTTGCAAATAAAGTAAACAAATCATCTTAAAAGATATTGCATGTTATATACCTCATTACCATCAGATAGCTGAATAATTATGGGGCTCCTAAGCTTACTGGGGAATGCATTAAAGACCTGAATTTAAGGCCTACGACTAAATTTTCTAGGAGAAAATATAGGGGAAACATTTCAAGACATTGGTGTAGAAGGTGACTTCTTGGTTAAGGTCTCCAAGGCATAGACAACAAAAGCAAAACTAGACAAACGGTATTATATCAAAACTCAGAAGCTTCTGCATGTCAAAGGAAAAGATAGAGTGAAGAGACGTCCAACAGAAAATGAAAAAACACTTGTGAGCCACTTATCTGATAAGGGGTTAGCATCCAGAATATATCAGCAACATAAAAAACTCAACAACAAACAACCAATCGAGTTAAGAAATGGGGAAAGGATGTCAGAAGACAGTTCTCTGAAGAAGAAATGCAAATGGCTAACAAATATGGTGAGGGAATTCTTAGGGGATAATAATGTAAACCAACCCAAGCATTTGGTATATGATTGTCCTTGTATTCAGAACATGGCAATCAGGAGGTAATTAGTTCTGACCAAATGATACTACATTATTGGTTTTGTAATAATTGTCAAATATCATCAGTTTCTCATAGTGGATTCCAAAACATTTGGAGAGGCTTATTATTTTTTAGACATTTGGGAAGGAAGGACTGTTCAGTGATCAGAAAGGTGTTCTTTAAAACCACCACAAGAGGGCAGTAAGACGTAGGCTTTAGTATCTGCACCCCTGTTTCTCAGAGGCTTGGGAATATGTTTATTCCACCTTTCTTGTGTTAATGTCTCCTTTTCTTCATTTTAAAATTTTTCAAACATCTTAGTAGAGATAAATTTACTTTCTCTGGAACCTCCTGATTGTGCATCTGTGTCTGTATCTGTGTGCACATGTGCATGAGTATATGTTAGTGTTCACACGCATGCATTGTGATGTGTGTGCTTGTCTAACATATGTATACATCTCTGTTAGTGTTGCTATTGTATATCTTCATGTGTACCTTCATCTGTGTGTACTATGTAAGTGTGTGAAGGTTAAGTGTATGAGTGTGTGTACCTTTATGAAATATATGTTTGTGTATACCCACTTGCATCAAATACTATGCACATGTATGTGTGTGTGTGTGAGATGTGCACTGTGGTGTGTCCATTTGTGTGGCTCAGGCCTATTCAAGTGTGGGCTAGGGTATGTGACATATGTGTGCCTGTGTTCATATTTGTGGGATTTTGTTGGATGGGCAGGGAGATTTCAAATAGCATTTATGTGTGTGTGTAATGACAAGGAACTAAACCAACTGTCCTCTTTTTAAAAGATTTATTCATTTATTTGAAAGTCAGAGTTACACAGGGAGAGGAGAGGCAGAGAGAGAGGGAGAGAGGTCTTCCATCTGATGGCTCACTCCCCAATTGGCCACAACAGCCAGAGCTGTGCCGATCTGAAGCCAGGAACCAGGAGCTTCCTCCAGGTCTCCCACGTGGGTGCAGGGGCCCAAGGACTTGGGCCATCTTCCACTGCTTTCCCAGGCCACAGCAGAGAGCTGGATCAGAAGTGGAGCAGCCAGGTCTCGAACTGGCACCCATATGGGATGCCAGTGCTTCAGGCCAGGGTGTTAACCCGCTGTGCCACAGCACCAGCCCCACAAACTGTAGAATTTTCCTCCCAGTTGAACACCTCACTCTGGCAGTGTGCTGTCTGCACTCTCTGGAGAGCTCAGAGGAAACCCTTTGACTCCCATGTTGAGACCACTACTCTGTCTGCATTTCTCCGTCCTGTCACTGGATTGTGTGGGGGCCATTGTAAGCCCCCAGACCCACCGTTAACTATTTGTTTGTTCTGTGTAGAAGCTCTGAGTGTAAAGCGCACTTTAGTATTTATTTCTATCACCACAGAGTCTTACTTCCTCTGCTATTTGACCATTTCATCTCTAATGATTGAATTTCTTAGGAAAATACAGGTGTCAACTATCCTCTGAAATAATCTGTTTTCTAATATGACCATTTTCTTGGCTTCAGCAGATTCTTTTGAAGTAAAACTTGTCAGTTTATCTTCCTAAAGCTTATTTATGCCTGCCTTTACTTTAAACTCTGTATTCCTTTGCAAAAATGCCAGAGGAACCGTCACAAGCTCTGTTTTCTTAGAAAGAGTTGATTACTTGCTTTTGAGGTTTGTCTTGAAATTGTGTTCTCTGATCTTAGTGCCTGATATGTAGTCATTTTTCATGTTTTCCCACCTAGCATTTTCTTTTTATTTATTTATTTTTTGAAAATAACACACAGAGAGAAGGAGAGGCAGAGAGGCAGAGGTCTTCCATACGCTGGTTCATTCCCCAATTGGCTGCCATGGCTGGAGCTGCATCGATCCGAAGCCAGGAGCTTCTTCTGAGTCTCCCACTCAGAAGTGGGTGCAGGGCCCCAAAGACTTGGACCATCTTCTACTGCTTTCCAAGGCCATAGCAAAGAGCTGGATTGGAAGTGGAGCAGCCTGGACTCAAACTGTCACCCATAGGGGATGCCAGCACTGCTGGCAGTGGCTTTACCTGCTACACCACAATGTCAGCACACCCACCTAGCATTTTCTAACTTCATAGCATTCTGAGAGAGCAATGACTTTGCAGGCAGAGTAGCCCAAGATCAAACCAGGGGCCAAGCCAAATCACTTGGCCTTTACAGTAGTGGCTTTGGCTTTTTGTTTTTGGCTATAGCCTGCTCACTAAGTTATATAGTAGATTACCCATAAACTCTTACTAATTTTTATTTAAATTTTATGAAGGAAATGTTTTAAAAACAGTTTCTCAGACAAATTATTGTTGAAAGATGTTAATGTATGGTGGAATGAGAAGGCCATGCCAAGATGGCCGCTGGCAAGCGAGCATCAGTTACTCAGGAGTGGCTTCGGAAACTCCCTGGGAAACCCCCTGGCAACAGAGCATGACTGGCAACAGGCTGTGATTGGATGGCTTTGGATACTTCCTGGCAACAGGCTGTGATTGGTTAGGGCATAAACCACCCTTGACCAGATGGGCTTTCTTGGCTATTCAAGCTGCTGTAGCAACTGAAATAGACGAGTCTGTGGGCTGCTCGCCTCTGGCCTGCTTTCACCCGACTCCCGGGGTCTGTGTGGTGACTCCACGCCTCTTGCCCCCACCATGCTCCTCCTCTCAGAATGAATCCACAGCAACAAATGTAGTTGATTTCTTGCATAAGAATCAGAAAATATTAATTCTACATTATTCAAAATGGAGAACTTTATGCTTCAAAAGAACTCTAAAGCTACTGACTTAAAAAATATGAGGGGGTCTTCAAAAATTCATAGAAAGTGCATATTTTGAAAAAACTATGCATGGAGTTGAAACAGTTTTGCATCAAAATAAACATATCTTGGGCCAGCGCCACGGCTCACTAGGCTAATCCTCCGCCTTGTGAGAGAGAGAGAGAAAGGTCTTCCTTTTTGCCGTTGGTTCACCCTCCAATGGCCGCCATGGCTGGTGCGCTGCGGCCGGCGCACCGCGCTGATCCGATGGCAGGAGCCAGGAGCCAGGTGCTTTTCCTGGTCTCCCATGGGGTGCAGGGCCCAAGCACCTGGGCCATCCTCCACTGCACTCCCTGGCCACAGCAGAGAGCTGGCCTGGAAGAGGGGCAACCGGGACAGAATATGGCGCCCTGACCGGGACTAGAACCCTGTGTGCCAGCGCCGCTAGGCGGAGGATTAGCCTAGAGAGCCGCGGCGCCGGCCCTCCATCCGCATCTTCTACTGCTTTCCTAGGCTGTAGCAGAGAGCTGGATTGAAGTGGAGCAGCCAGGTCTCGAACTGGCGCCTGTATGGGATGCTGGCACTACAGGCAGCAGTTTTACCCACTATGCCACTGCACCTGGCCCATTGCTAAAATCTTTTAAAAGAAACAGTAGCAATTGCAATAAGAACTTTCATTCATCACTGTCCCACCCTCCCTGTAGATTTGAGAAGGAAATTGCTTTTGAAAACAATCATGTCAACACCATGCAAGAGAAAAAGAGAGGATCCAACTTTATTTAACACAGTAAGCCCGCCAAGTCCAGTGCAGCCACCTGCCAATCCAATCAACCTTGTAGGATGTCACTATGCAGACATGATAGAGTAATACTGGAAGACACACAGGGAACATCAGGTTAGTTTCAGAGATCAGATATCACACCAGTATTACAGGTCATCATCTGGACCTAAAAATCAGTATTACAGGTCACTGTCCAGGCCTCATACTAGTTTCAGTGACCACTGTGTGGATATCTTTTTTTTTTTTTTTTTTTTTTTTTTTTGACAGGCAGAGTTAGACAGTGAGAGAGAGAGAGAGACAGAGAGAAAGGCCTTCCTTCTGTTAGTTCACCCCCCAACGGCCGCTACGGCCAGCACTGTGCCGATCTGAAGCCAGGAGCCAGGCACTTCCTCCTGGTCTCCCATGCAGGTGCAGGGCCCAAGCACTCGGGCCATCCTCCACTGCCTTCCCGGGCCACAGCAGAGAGCTGGACTGGAAGAAGGGCAACCGGGACTAGTACCCAGCGCCCCAACCAGGACTAGAACCCGGAGTGCCGGCGCCACAGGTGGAGGGTTAGCCTAGTGAGCCACGGCGCCGGCCATGGATATCTTATTGGTAGATATCTTGTGCTTTAGGTGGAATTTCTCCCCCGTCCCCCCAGACCTTTCTGTGTCCAGCACTCCGAAGCCCTGTCAGCCAGAGATGGGAAGCATTTTACAGAGTGCGGATCTGAGATTTCACGCTTGCTGGGCCCTGGCGCACTTCTCACACCCTTCATGGCTACAGTCAGAAAAGGCAGGTTCGCGCGCCCTCTGGTGGCTTCTAGGACTCGGCACAGGACTCGCGGCCTTTCACCACAGACTCCATCTCCCAGCGGTCCCCACGGGCGTCTTGCGTCAGAGGACCGCGTCTCCCAGAACACCTCACGGGCTCTGGACTCAGACTCCATCTCCCGGAACCCTGTGGGCGCCCGCCTCAGACTCCATCTCCCAGAGCCCCGCGGACAGCCGACTTCCGACGTCTTCATCTCACGGAGGGCCCTGCGGGGGTGCCCTCTTTGAGGAGCCCGTCTTCCAGAGCACTCTAACCCTAAGACCCCATCTCCCAGAGCCCCATGGGCGCCTCAGACTCGAACTCCCAGAGCCAGCGAGCGACAAGCCTCAAAGGACGCCATCTCCCAGTGGTCCCCACGGGTGTCACGCATCAGAGGACCGCGTCTCCCAGAGCCCCTCATGGGCGCCCGCCTCAGACTCCATCTCCCAGAGCCCCGTGGGCGCCCGCCTCGGACTCCACCTCGCAGAGCCCCGTGCGCGCCCGCCTCGGACTCCACCTCCCAGAGCCCCGTGCGCGCCCACCTCGGACTCCACCTCGCAGAGCCCCGCGGGCGCCCGCCTCGGACTCCACCTCCCAGAGCCCCGTGCGCGCCCGCCTCGGACTCCACCTCCCAGAGCCCCGCGGGCGCCCGCCTCGGACTCCACCTCGCAGAGCCCCGTGCGCGCCCGCCTCGGACTCCACCTCGCAGAGCCCCGTGGGCGCCCGCCTCGGACTCCACCTCGCAGAGCCCCGTGGGCGCCCGCCTCGGACTCCACCTCGCAGAGCCCCGTGGGCGCCCGCCTCGGACTCCATCTCCCAGTGGTCGCTGCGGCCATCGCGCCACGTCTCCCAGAACTCCGCGCGGGCACCGCCCTCTGACGCCATCTCCCAGAGCCCAGCCAGCGACATCCTCAAGGACTCCATTTCCCAGGGATCCCCGCGGAAGTCCTACGTCAGATGACTGCATCTCCCAGAATGCGCCGTGGCCTCTCGCTTCAGACTCCGCTTCTCCCAGAACACCTCGCGGGCGCTCACCTCAGACTCCATCTCCCAGAGGGTGTCAGCTTCCTAGGACTCTGTCTCACGGAGGGCCCTGCTGGGCTGCCCTCTTTGAGGACCCCAGCTTCCAGAGCCCCCTGGGCAAGTTCCCCTCTGAATCCCATCTGCGAAAGCCCCGCGGGCGCCCCCCTGACTCCAACTACCAGAGCCCAGCCAGCGCCAAGCCTCAGAGGACTCCATCTCCCAGGAGACCCCGCGGGCATCATACGTCAGAGGACCGTGTCTCCCAGAATGCACTGTGGTCTCTCGCTTAAGACTCCATCTCCTAGAGGTCCCCGCGTGCACTGTGCGTCAGAGGACCGCGTCTCCCAGAACACCTCGCGGGCGCTCGCCTCAGACTCCATGTGCCAGAGTGACAAGCTTCAAAGGACTTCATCTCCCAGTGATCTCCGCCGGCACCGCGCGTCAGAAGACCGCGTTTCCATGAAGGCAGGGGGCGTCCATCCTCAGACCCCATCTCCCAGCGCTCCCCGCGGGCACCCCCCTCCCCCGTTATACTTAGAACGATGGAGCCCTAGAGTGTGGAGTGCAGAGCACGACAGGGCATCTGTCACAGATGCGTGGACACTCACGACGCGTGTTGGGAGACGGTGCTTGTGTGGAACTCACAGGCCGGAAGGAAAATGGAATGCACACGAGCAGTGCACCCTCCTTTCTCACAGGGCCAACAGAGGCTTCGGGCGTCAGGCGTCGCGGCACAGCCGCTTAAGTGGCCGCCTGCAATCCTGCATTCCCTATGGGCGCTGCTTAGATCAAGGCTACTGCACTCCCAATCCAGTTCCCCGCTGATGTGCCTGGGAAAGCCTTGGGTGGCGGCCAGAGTCTTGCACCCCTGCCACGCACATGAAAGACACAGAGGGAGTTCCAGGCTCCTGGCTTCAGCTTGGCCCGCCCCACCATTGTCGCCATTTGGGGAGTGAACCAGCAGATGGAAGATCTGTCCCTCCCTCTGTCACTGTAGCTCAAGAAAGAGAGAGAGAAGGAAGGAGGGAGGGAGGGAAGGAAGAGAAAAAAAAAAAAGAAATGAAAAAAGAAAAGGAGTCTGAGGGAGCCTGTTTCACCGTCCCGCCACTCAAGGCCACAGCTGCAGACCCATCAATGAAGAGCAGGTCTGCACCAGAAATCTCCAGAGCTTTAATCTTTGTCTTCTGTCCAGGACCGTGGGCAATAAATTACTGTTGAGATCTACTTCCTGAAAACCCATAACCCCAGGCCATTGTGAGGAAAGTCAGAAAAGAGAAACTCATGGCATAAAGCTGGAGACCTAGAAGCCATGAGCGATTTTCTAGTAAAAATACATAAAAGTTGGGGCCAGTGTTGTGGTGTAGTGGGTTAAACCACAACCTGTAGTACCAGCATCCCATATGGGCACCGGGTAAGTCTCTCCCTGGTACTCTGACACCATCAGAAGCACATGTCCTGCCTCTCCAGTCTGTGCATATCCTGGAGCCTGTGTGAATTGGCACAGACCCTAAATGCCTCCCTTCCACTTTTATCTTCACTCGTTTTCCGGGGTGCAAGCTTTTCCCTGAGGGCATGGATTGCAGGGGACACAGTGCACATCTGCGCTGGGAGATAAGTAGGAAGTGAGAGAAGCCTGGAAGGGGATTCCCTGAATCTGAGATCCCCAGAGGCGATCCCAGCTCTGCCCTCCACTGCCTTCCTCCACAGTGGAGACTCCCTGGGTTCCTACAGCCACGGGACGGGTGTGGAGAGTCCTCCCCTTTGTGGTGCATCCTGCAGAGCAGTGCAGTCATGCACATTTATGTCCTTTATGTCTCAGCAAAGCTGAGTTCCCATCTCCATGGAGAATCTTAGGAAAGGCCATGTGGGGTGAGCTCCTGTTTCGATGTCAGCTTTGCAACATTGAATGTAAAAATGGTCACTGAAAAACCCAGGAAGCTTGCTTATTGTGAGAGTTGAAGGATCAAATTCCACTGTATATTAACTGTAAATTTCAAGATTTAGAGGTGACTTTTTTCTTTTTTTAGTTTTCTTAAAGATTTTAAAATTTATATGAAGGAGTTACAGAGAAAGAGAGAGAGGTCTTAGATCTACTGGCCCAGTCCCCAAAAGGCTACAATGGCCCAGACTGGTCCAGGCCAAAGCCAGGAGCCCAGAGATCTTTCCCAAGTCTCCTGCATGTGTGCAGGGGACCAAGCACTTGAGTCGTCTGCCACTGTTTTTCCAGGCAAATTAGCCCAGAGCTGGACAGGAGATGAAACCGCCAAGTCCTGGACTTGTGCCCATACTGGATGCCAGCATCACAGACAGCAGCTTAACCTGCTATACCACAATGTCAGCCCAAAGCAGTTTTATTTTTAAACATTGCCTTCGTTAATCAATTAATAAATCTATTCATCCTTGATTTTTCCAGTCATTTCTTTATTCTCTGTGAATTTGCATCTGCTCTTTGGGATACCAACCCTTCTGCATTATTGACTGCAAACATTATATGAGGTTCCCTCTTGTCATTCATGAAGGGATGAAAGCATAAACTCATTTTAATGTGAACCTAAGGAGATCTTTTTAACATTAAACACAGATGATCTTGAGGTAGTTTCCTTTTTCCCTTCATTTGCTCAATTTTATTTACTTTCCCACCTCTCTGGTGTAAGCATGGTTTTAATAGCACAAGTTTCCATTAGTTGTGTTTCCAGAGTGGCCATGAGAAGCCGCTCAGATGTAGTCAGCTGAGGCATAGTAATAGTTCTGCAGTATAAAGCGTAAGCACATCAGAGCACTGTGTTGGTTTCTGATTTTCAGACTGCTTTTTCCTTTGCTTTTTATAAACATCACAATTTGAATTAACATATCTCAGTCCATTGCTGTGGATAGAAGTTAAACCATGTGTTGTAGAAAATAAGGTGTGGGGCCGGCACCGCAGCTCAATAGGCTAATCCTCCACCTGCGGTGCCGGCACTCCAGGTTCTCGTCCTGGTTGAGGCGCCAGATTCTGTCCCAGTTGCCCCTCTTCCAGGCCAGCTCTCTGCTGTGGCCAGGGAGTGCAGTGGAGGATGGCCCAAGTGCTTGGGCCCTGCACCCGCATGGGAAACCAGGAGAAGCACCTGGCTCCTGGCTTCGGATCAGCGTGGTGCGCCGGCCGCGGCAGCCATTGGAGGGTGAACCAATGGCAAAGGAAGACCTTTCTCTCTGTCTCTCTCTCTCTCACTGTCCACTCTGCCTGTCAGAAAAAAAATAGGGTGTGGAGGGAGAGTTTCTGGGTGATGTTCCATCTCTATCTGGCTTCTTGGTGATTTGGGGGTCAGTGATAAATTCATGCTTCTCTCTGGTCTGCTTTGCCTTCTATGAATCCAACTGTATATTATTCTAGCTATTTGTTTCTCCAGGTTATTGCTTTGCAGGTTCCTTTGAATGCCTGTTATAATTCAGGCCTATTTTTGGTTAGGAACGGCAGCAGTGGAGATGAATGTATGTGTTACTGTCGTCCCACTAAGCAGCCTGGAGTAGAGCTGATGGGTTTACTTGACAGTGTGAACTTCCCTTCATGTTCCTGGAAGCAGCCTTGCCCCCTGCGTGCAGACAACAAGGTAGCAGGACAGCGGCACAGCAAACAATGCCATGGAAATTTACCGTTGCGGGGAGCTAGGCCATGCTGCATTGGCTTCTGCATTGGCAGTGCTTAGCCTCGCCAGCAGGGCCATCTGCTGGGGCTGCCTCCTTCATACGGTCAGCCCTTCTTTCTTAGTGACCATGGCTCCTGTGACAGCAAAGCTACAGGTTTGGATGGTGGAAACCGTGGAGGAGTCAACAGTGTGGAGCAGCTTGAGTATATTTCTTCGGTGCTTGAATGATCCTGGCCCACCCGTATAGCTTCTGTGTCTAACATCACTGCCTTCTGCTGCATGATGGCTCTGCTCTGTCGTGTGTCAGAGACCTTTGGGTGGCATTTTCATTTATAGAGCATGAGCCTAGAAATGTCACTTCCCCAGTGGTTTTAAGTATTAGTTCTTTGGCCTCAGTTTCTGGAAACTCTTCTGTCATAATGTCATGGCCCAGCACAGAGATGGTGTTTCTCTGGCAGTTGCTGTGTTGAGATGGCTGTGTGGCCTTCCTGCTTTATTCCATAAGTGAATGAAATCCTGTTTCAAAGATCAGAAACATGATTTGTTCATTTCTGAGTCACGGACAGCAGGTTACCTCACTGGTAAGGCATGCATAAATGGTTATCCCAAGATACCTGGTAAAAGCCACTTGGTTCTTCCTTTAGTTATGAAAAACTAGAGCTTGTAGAGTGTTTTTGTAGGCTACGAGCTGACCATTATTGAAGGTGCTGTGAGCATGTGGTAACCCTGTATTCCTAGTCTTGGTTAGCATGTGAATGGTTGTGTTTAATGTATGAAAAAATATATAGATATATATTCCTAAACCTCCAAGAAAAAAATAAAGGAAACAAATTGCTTTCAAATGCTTGTGAGTATTTAAATCTTTGGTAAGTAAAATAGTAGTATCATAGGCTTAATAATAGTAGTTCTGTCTCCCCATATGTACATGCTATAAAAAGTTACTAGGAAATTACTGAAAACAATGGCTAGCTTTCTTTAATATTATTTCTCTCTAGAGTAGAGTCTAGATCCTAAGCCAGATAAAGTACTGAAACAGTAATTACTGAACATAAGTTTATATCTTCTATTTGACATCTTGCTTCTGTATGATAATGATAAGCAAAATATCTTGGAGTATCTTAATGAATATGAAAAAGATATCACATGATGATCCTTATTCCTCTAGAAACTACAGATTCACAAATGTGTTAGTCTGCTATCAAATGCTGCTCCATGACTGCACTATAGAGTGAATGTTCATGGCTGCCTCAAACATATCTGTTGGTATATTTAGCCTGTTGTGATGGTCTTCAGTACTGGGGTTCTTGGTAAGTGATATGATCACTCTTACAACAGAACCCTATGTCTTTTTTGTTTTTTGATGATTTTTTTTTTGACAGGCAGAGTTAGACAGTGAGAGAGAGAGAGACAGAGAGACAGAGAAAAAGGTCTTCCTTCCATTGGTTCACTCTGCCACTACGCCGATCTGAAGCCAGGAGCCAGGTGCTTCCTCCTGGTCTCCCATGAAGGTGCAGGGCCCAAGCACTTGGGCCATCTTCTACTGCCTTCCCGGGCCACAGCAGAGAGCTGGACTGGAAGAGGAGCAACTGGGACAGAATCCAATGTCCCCTCCGGTACTAGAACCCTGGGCTGCCAGTGCCGCAGGCAGAGGATTAGCCAAGTGAGCCGAAGCGCCTGCCTAGAACCCTATGTCTTAAACATTACTTGGCTGTTTCTGCTCTGAACAGCCCTCGGCAATTTTGACAAATTATCTGAACCATAATTGTTTCCATACTTCTCAGCATGTCCTAGGAAAATAATTTATTTGAAATCACAATTAAGAATTACAGAATCAGGCCGGCGCCGCGGCTCACTAGGCTAATCCTCCGCCTTGCGGCGCCGGCACACTGGGTTCTAGTCCCGGTCGGGGCGCCGGATTCTGTCCTGGTTGCCCCTCTTCCAGGCCAGCTCTCTGCTGTGGCCAGTGCAGTGGAGGATGGCCCAAGTGCTTGGGCCCTGCACCTGCATGGGAGACCAGGAGAAGTACCTGGCTCCTGCCATCGGATCAGCGCGGTGCGCCGGCCGCAGCGCGCCAGCCGCGGCGGCCATTGGAGGGTGAACCAACGGCAAAGGAAGACCTTTCTCTCTGTCTCTCTCACTGTCTACTCTGCCTGTCAAAAAAAAAAAAAAAAAAAAGACAGAATCAAATTGTTGCAGGAATTTGAGTCAGTTTTTTATTTCAGGTTGGATAATGAGTGTGAGAAAAAGGAGAAGTAAAGTTTTACTGAGGAGGGCTCCAAGGGAGTGTTCCAGTAAGGTTGCGGACAACACAGCTTATTTAGCAATTGCCTGTTGATTGAGCAATCGCCTATGTCGGGGCCTGCTTTGTTGTTTTGTTTCATGTTTGCATGTTTTCTTCAGGAGTCTGGTTTCTGGTGAATTGAGAAATGGCTTCCTTACATACATCTCAGGAAGTGGTCATTGTCTCTGACCAGGTTATCTCTCTATTGAGGTCTGATCTGGCTTCCAATATCTGGAACATTCTATACATCTGGGAAGTGGTCCTGGTCTCTGATGAGCTGAGAAAGTCATCTTTCTGAGTAGAAAGAGTTGAAAGACGTTACCTCACTGATCACTACAGAAATGCCATAGTTGGAAACTGTTGCTGACAGGTTGAAAATGTGGTGGTCTGCTCTGACACCAGAACATGGTATCTTGTAGTTATTTAAGAAAAAAGGACACTTCTACATCCCAGAACCCGTTATTTTCCTATCTTTCTGCTGGTATTTCACTTACTGCATTCTCACAAGATAGTTACTCAAGGAGCACCCCCCCTGCTACCCTTACAATGCTATAGTTGATCTGCTGACTGATGTGAGATGAGAAGGCCATAGATATCCAACTGCAGCACCAGCAACAATAAGCACAAAGAAACACATAGGAACATCTGACTACAGAATTGCCCACTTTTGGCAATCGAGGTTTATCTTCAGTTATTGAAACTGGAGTTAGAGAAGCATTTAACTTCATAATAGTAAATGAGAAATGGGCATATCTTTCCTATTCATACGATTCTTTTTTCAGTTGCTGATTGAGTGTGGTGGCTGCAGCTGACCAATTCTACAACAGCTTCTCTGTGCTGAGAACTACAGGCTGCACTGGGAGGCCGAGATGTAGCCCCTCTCCTACCAACACCTCTTTTTCTGCTCTATCCTCCATGGTAGGAAGGTTTGTTTGCTTCTACAACACAAAACTCAGAGATCGCAACCAGTTAAATTTGTGTTTTAACTCTGGTATACTACACATAAAACATGAATGCCATGGCATTGTTCTTAACCATCATTTTTGTACTATGTCTATGATGATTAGTAATTATTCTGTAAAGAATTTTGATGGTGTTCTTGTTTGCAGGGAATTTCTCCCTATATTCATTATCTGGTTTTTTGGAGTTCCTTCTCCATAGACTTCTCTTATAATTCTGTTTCTGTGAATTCGTTGGTAACAGTCTATGTTTCATTTCTGAGTTAAGATTCTGAGTCTCTCCTTTGTAATCTAAGTGTTTGTAATATGTGTTCATTTGTCAAAGAATCAAGTTTGATTCTGGTGATTTTTAAAAAGATGTACTTATTTAAAGGCAAAGATGGAGGGGGGGTAGGGAGGGAAAGAGAGAGATATCTTTGACTTTCTGATTTGATCACCAAATCAGCACAATAGCCTGGGCATAATCAGGCCAAAGCCAAGAGTACAGAACTCAATCAGGGTCTTCAAAATGGTGGCAAAAACCCAGGTATTTGAACTAATATCTTCTGCTTCCTATTTGCACAGCAGTGAGCTGGATGGGGAGCAAAGCAATGTGATTGTTTACTTCCCACATACTCCATACAGTCAGGTCCAGGCTTGCCGAAAGCCAGAAGCTTGGAACTCTACAGCTATATCCCACGTTGGTGGCCAGGACCCAGGTTCCTGTGCCATCACATGCTGCTCTCTGTGATCTACATTAGCAGAACAGGTACCAGTAGCCATAACTGTGACTAGAAACCAAGTATATGCATATGGCGCTTAGGCATCCTAACTGGTTGGTATCTTAACCGATAGGCCAAATGCCTATTCCATATTGTATGTTCTTTTTTAAAACATTTTATTTATTTTATTTGAGAGGCAGAGTTACAGACAGTGAGAAGGAGAATCAGGAAAGAAAGGTCTTCCCTCCATTGGTTCACTCCCCAAATGGCTGCAATGGCCAGAGCTGCGCCAATCCGAAGCCAGGAGCCAGGAGCTTCCTCCAGGTCTCCCACATGGGTGCAGGGGCCCAAGGACTTGGGCCATCTTCCAGTGCTTTCCCAGGCCTGAGCAAAGAGCTGGATTGGCAGTGGAGCAGCCAGGACCAGAACCGGCAACCAGATGGGATGCCAGTGCTGCAGGTGGAAAGATTAACCCACTGTGCCACGGCACTGGCCCCTCCATATTATATGTTTGTTTTTTGTTTTTGTTTTTGACAGGCAGAGTGGACAGTGAGAGAGAGACAGGCAGAGAGAAAGGTCTTCCTTTTGCCGTTGGTTCACTCTCCAATGGCCTGGAAGAGGGGCAACCGGGACAGAATCCGGCGCCCCGACCAGGACTAGAACCTGGTGTGCCGGCGCCGCAAGGTGGAGGATTAGCCTAGTGAGCCGCAGCGCCGGCCCAGGGCCAGCCTTACCCACAGTCGCCCAGAATGAGAACAACCACACGCCCACCCCCGGGGGCTGGACGAGCAAACTGCAGTTACCCACACCACGGAGTTTGCTGAGCCACAGAGAGCAGAGAGGCACAGCGACAGGGACGGAGTAGATAACAGCAGCGTCACCAGCACGGGCTGAGGGGCACAGGACGCTCGGCCAGCAGCGCGGTGGTGGAGCGGGCAGAGCCCCGGCCTGCGACACCAGCGTCCCACACGGCGCCAGCTTGAGTCCCGGCGGCTGCACTGCCGACCCAGCTCCCCGCTAATGGCCCAGGGGATTGGGCCCCTGCACCCACGTGGGGGACACAGAGGAGGCGCCTGGCTCCTGACTTGGAACCAGCCCAGTTCCAGCCATTGCAGCCATTTGAGGAGTGAACCAGCACATGCAGGGTCTCACTCTCTCTATGTAACTCTGACTTCCAAATAAATAGATGAATCTTTAAAAAAAAAGGCTGGCGCCGCGGCTCACTAGGCTAATCCTCCACCTTGCGGCGCCGGCACACCGGGTTCTAGTCCCGGTCGGGGCGCCGGATTCTGTCCCGGTTGCCCCTCTTCCAGGCCAGCTCTCTGCTGTGGCCAGGGAGTGCAGTGGAGGATGGCCCAAGTCCTTGGGCCCTGCACCCCATGGGATACCAGGATAAGTACCTGGCTCCTGCCATTGGATCAGCGCGGTGTGCCGGCCGCGGCGGCCATTGGAGGGTGAACCAACGGCAAAGGAAGACCTTTCTCTCTGTCTCTTTCTCTCACTGTCCACTCTGCCTGTCAAAAAAAAAAAAAAAAAGCCCTTCTCTGTCGCACCAGGTGCTCCACGTACGCTTGCCAGACCGGAGGGGGGTGCAGGGGGTGCTCCCTCTCATTTTAAGTCTCCTCGCAGTCTTATTTTTCCATCATGGGCTTTTCTTTCTTTCCTTTTTGGCAAATTAATTACGATGCCTGTGGGAAGAGTGGCTGCTTCAGCTGGACTGGCTCTGAGCCTAACCAAACAGCGCGGATTCCAGCAGGAAATGCGGGCCCTCCCCACAATTCCAACCCCACCCTCCAAGACCCTAAAACCACCTTCAGTCCAAAGAGAACCCGACCGCAGAGCTAAAGCACCTAGGGCGGCCATGGGCGCCCGCAGCGCCATCTGCAGGGTGCGTCGTGAAGTTCACCGCCCACCAGGGACCAGCTGCGCTCTAGAACCTCCTGGAGGTCCCAGGGCAAGGGCCAGCAGCCAGGGTTCACGGGAAGCCGGACAAGGATCAGCACGTGGCTGCGGGCAGTCAGAGGGAGAGGCCAGGGCCTGAGCAGGTGGGACAGGAAACGAGGATGACGGGAAAGCCCGCCCTGGAACAGCTATCTAACAGGTGGGCAGAAGCTACCCCAGCTCAGGGCAGCGCGGTCTGGGAGAACGGGGTTCCACCTGCACTCAGACACTGAGGGCACTGCTGCTGCCAGAGCCCCGCGGGCGTCCCGCCTTATTGGAGTCCATCTCCCAGGGGGCCCCGCGGGCGTCCCGCCTTATTGGAGTCCATCTCCCAGGGGGCCCCGCGGGCGTCCCGCCTGGAGGATCCATCTCCCAGAGGGCCCCGCGGGCGTCCCGCCTGGAGGACTTCATATCCCAGGGGGCCCCGCGGGCGTCCCGCCTGGAGGATCCATCTCCCAGAGGGCCCCGCGGGCGTCCCGCCTGGAGGACTTCATCTCCCAGAGGGCCCCGCGGGCGTCCCGCCTGGAGGACTTCATATCCCAGGGGGCCCCGCGGGCGTCCCGCCTGGAGGATCCATCTCCCAGGGGGCCCCGCGGGCGTCCCGCCTGGAGGACTTCATCTCCCAGGGGGCCCCGCGGGCGTCCCGCCTGGAGGATCCATCTCCCAGAGGGCCCCGCGGGCGTCCCGCCTGGAGAACTTCATCTCCCAGAGGGCCCCGCGGGCGTCCCGCCTGGAGGACTCCATCTCCCAGGGCGCCCCGCGGGCGTCCCGCCTGGAGGATCCATCTCCCAGAGGGCCCCGTGGGCGTCGTGCGTCAGAGGACTCCATCTCCCAGCGGGCCCCGCGGGCGTCCCGCCTGGAGGACTCCATCTCCCAGCGGGCCCCGCGGGCGTTCCCGCCTGGGGGACTCCATCTCCCAGGGGGCCCCGCGGGCGTTCCCGCCTGGAGGACTCCATCTCCCAGGGGGCCCCGCGGGCGTCCCATCCATCCCATCCACAGGCCTCCCACGCTGAGGCTGCAGTCGGTCGGATACAGCGAGTTCGCGCGCCCCCTCGTGGCCACCGCGACTCCCTACACAACGCTCAGCACGTGCCCCCCAGCTTTCCCAGGAAAAGTTCGGGGTCCTGCTCATGACTGAAGGCCTCCGTGCGGGAAACTCACACTGAAAGGGGCGCCATACCCCAGGGCGTGTCCGACAGTGTGACAGGCGACTCAGAAGTTGAAACTGTCTACAAAGTATAGCACACACGGACGGTTACAGACAGCCGGTTATTTTGCTTGGTTGTTCTAAAACAAGGCCTGTTCTTCATAAAAATAAACGTTAGCTTGTAACTGGTCCATTTCTAGCCTCTGTACCTCTTTGCTTGATAACGGCCAAGGCCGCCAGACATGGCTTCTATCTACTCCCGGCTGCCGCCACAAGATAACACAGGTGGCACGAGATCAGTGACACCATGCTTGACCGGGACAACGAATAACTGAATCGTTACTTTTTTTCAATAAGGTTACAGTAAACTTGGCTGATTGGCTAACTACTCACTTCTGTATGCCTGCTTTCTGCTTGCACAAGCCCACGAATAATCAAATGTCGGATAAAAAGTAGGTTTTGCCTTTATAAACCCCACACCACTGCGACTCGGGGCTCTTCTCTGGACTTGCTCTGTGAGAGCTGGCTAATAAAGACTCCTAATTTGACCCCAAAAGTCTCGCAGTGTTTTTAATCTGTGCGCTCCACATTTGGAGGTAGGCCGGCGCCGCGGCTCACTAGGCTAATCCTCCGTCTAGCGGCGCCGGCACACCGGGTTCTAGTCCCGGTCGGGGCGCCGGATTCTGTCCCGGTTGCCCCTCTTCCAGGCCAGCTCTCTGCTGTGGCCCGGGAGTGCAGTGGAGGATGGCCCAAGTGCTTGGGCCCTGCACCCCATGGGAGACCAGGAGAAGCACCTGGCTCCTGCCTTCGGATCAGCGTGATGCGCCGGCCGCAGCGCCGGCCACGGAGGCCATTGGAGGGTGAACCAACAGCAAAAGGAAGACCTTTCTCTCTCTATCTCTCTCTCTCTCACTGTCCACTCTACCTGTCAAAAATAAAAAATAAAAAAAATAAAAACATTTGGAGGCCCCAGCGAGATCCTCCCCGTCCCTCTTGGGACATGCAGGCTAGCTCCGACACTGTGGTGTAGCCCGACAAGGCTCAGGGGCAGCTGCTGAGAGACGTTCCTCAGCCCGGGGCTGACTTCCAGCACTTCGGCACAGTTTCCCGGAGCCTTCGCTAAATTTAAATGAAAGGAGTCGTCTGGTGCCTCACCGGTGAGTAGAAATTGTTTGATTTCTTCTGGTTTCTGGTCTGTGGGTCGGCCTGTGAGGGGTTGTTGAGAGGCTGGACACAGCACTACTTCCAAACCAGGTCTGAGTGCGAGACGTCATCTCAGGCCTCTGGTCTTGCTTGTCTGGTTTTGGTTAAACCTAATTTGTGTAAGGATCATCTTTGTTCATTCACTGTTGTGTCTCGTTAAGGAGATGGGACAGGGTCTCTCTTCCCGCTGACCCTCCACTGGGTTTCCTCCTGCAAGACTTGGATGAAGTCAAAAATTTGGATATGAAATAAATGCTCTTGATTTCCACCTTTTTTGTGAGTGGGAGTGGCCACTAATCTCTTTATGGCTTTACAGGTTCAAAGGGTGATTTTTGGGAAACCAGGTCATTGTGACCAGGCCCTGTACACTGAGGTCTGGATGGATTTTCTCATAGACCCCCCAACACGGCTGAGAGTCGGCCTAAAGAAACAGATAAGGCCTCTAAAGGAAAGAGTGCTGGGGACCCGAGGGAAGGATAAGCCACCCCCCCAGTCATTCCAAGTCCCCCAGAGGATTCAGATGTCCTAGACCCTCCCCCATATGGGATCCTGCCGACGACCCCAAGTGCCCCTGACTCTTCCACTCCAATGTCCCCTGCGGGCCCGTCGACACCTGCAACTCTGAGGACCCTTGATCAGGGTAGAAGACCAGCCTTATTAGCCCTCCACACACATGGAGGGGGGCGAGGTAGCCCCTTTACCCGCAGCTGAGGAGTTTCCAGATTCCACTCAACCCCTCGTTCAAGTCCCCCCTTTACACCAGGTGCCTCCCCGTTGGGGGAAGGCAGGCTTCCTGCATGGTGGTTATTCCCTTTTCCACTAGCCATCTGTATAGCTGGAAACAGGGAACCCTTCTTTCTCGGAAAAACCGCAGGCTCTAATCTCCCTTCTGAGTCTACTCTCTTCACTCACCAACCGACTGGGATGACTGCCAGCAGCTTCTGCAGACCTTCTCACCTCGGAGGAGAGATCGCATCCAGCGAGAGGCCCAAAACCCGTCTCGGCCCCGACGGACAGCCTTCCTCTGAGCCCATCAGACAGGAGAGAGTATTTCCCCTTAGCCGCCCTGATTGGGACCCAAATGATGGAGGTAAAGAGGCTCCCAACCAGTATCGCCAGATTCTTATAAGGGGGTATGCGCGGCAGCCAGATGCAACTAATTTATCTAAGGTAAGTGAGACCATCCAAGAGCCAGTCCCTGGGAGCTTCTCTTGGGCGCCTCTTTGAAGCATGCCGCGTGTATGCTCCCACAGACCCAGAGGCCCCTGAAAACAGTCGTGCAATTAACGTGGTGCTGGTATCACAGTCGGCCCCGATATCAGATGTGAGTTACAAAGTCTGAAGGGTTCAAGGCAAAGCTCTGAATTGGCAGAGGTGGCTCAACGGGTCTATAATAATGGAGATGACCCTGCTACTGTCCAGACAAAAAAGATGGCCAGAATTACGGCTTTAAGAAACCCTGGAAGTAGCAGTGTGGCCTCTTCACGCTGCCTGTGCCTAACTCATTCTGAGACTATGTGTTTACAACACTTTCTAGAATGTAAGATAAAATATATATACATGAAGACATGCTTCCATATGTGTGATCTTATTGAATACAAAAACTGTAAGGAAGTAAGGTCAACACAGTTAAACTTATCCAACATACATATAAGGAAATAAATTCAACTACTTTTTTGTAATCAAAACCGTTTATCCTGATTGTGTCTGAGTAAATCAAACAAACTGTTAAATTAGCTAAGTTAGGTAATCACATTAAGTGTGCCCCGCTTTAGTTAAATGCTATGGGTACATAAGGTGTGTGTACAAGGTACAGGACTGTTAGAATAATTACAAGTATGCTAGAAAGTGTGTTATAAAATGTGTTGCCATACTAGACCATGTATCTACACATAACTTGTTTGGTAGGTAATTTGCTAAATTGTTAAATTACTAATTGATACTAGCAAAAACAACTGTAAAATAACAGACTCATCAATATGTGCTGCAGGTATCTACTGAGCCAGAGACAACGGTAAGACAACAGACCCATCAGTCTCTGCCGCAGCAACACTGTGCGGCATAGTCTCAGAGAGATGGTACAACGGTGTTAACCGACTCCTCCAGAGGCTGCAGTATGTGAAACCTTGAGGCCCCACCTTACTAGGCCTCCAGTTTCAGGGGATGAACTGTAAGGAGCAGAAATTAAACCACTTCACCACAACATTAACAAGAAATACCCAAGAGCTAAGCTGACTGCAGATCTGCATAGACCTGATAAGAACCACCCATGGCCCACACACAGCCTCCTGGGGACCTCCTTGGTCCTACACTGACCCCCAAAAGTCTGCAGACTGAAGAGGCCCAGAGAGACTCTGAACAGACGCTCCTGAGAGCGGCAGGCGAAAGCCCCGGGTTGACCCACCACACTCAGACCTTCCCGCAAAAGAGTTCTCTCAGCCAGGCCTGCTTGCCCAATGCCGAGGCGCTGAGCTAGCCCGACGCCGAGGCTCTGAGCTAGCCCGACGCCGAGGCGCTGAGCTAGCCTGATGTTGAAGCCCTGCTCGTCTGAAGCAGAGACCTGTGTTCTGCTCAGAGGCACCACCCTTGCGGATGCTTTCAGAAGCCGCCCTCTGTGGCTGAGACACTCGTGGGGTGCACCAGAGGTACTCTGGGAACCCTGGGAGGTCGGTTTGCTCAGTGTGTTATGTAAATCAGAATGTGTGACTTCCCCACTGCATAATAAAATCCTTATTGGAACCAACACAGCCTCGGTGCCGTTACCCCATGCATGACAAGAAATAATGTATTTATGTATAAATTTATCATCGAGGCAAGACTCAAACTCCCCAAGTTGCAGAATATTAGTGGTGGAAATGAAATAAATACAAAATAAGCATAAGGATATGCCATGCTAATGTATTAGGAGACTTAAATCTTTTTTTTTTAAATTCATTTGACAGGTAGAGTTATAGACAGTGAGAGAGAGAAAGGTCCTCCTTCCATTGGTTCACTCCCCAAATCACCACGCCGATCTGAAGCCAGGACCCAGATGCCGCGTCCCAGTATCCCATGCGGGTGCAGGGGCCCAAGCACTTGGGCCATCCTCCACTGCCCTCCCAGGCCACAGCAGAGAGCTGGACTGGAAGAGGAGCAACCAGGACTAGAACCCAGTGCCCACATGGGATGCTGGCGCCACAGGTGGAGGAGTAACCAGGTGAGTCCCGGCACTGGCCCCAGAAGACTTAAATCTTTAAAGACTGCAATACCACCCAAAGCAATCTATGGTCAATGTGATTCCTATCACAATCACACGGACCTTGGGGCATGTCTGTTAGAACACCCATCCTAACATTCTCGTGGGCATGTCTATTAGAACACCCGTCCTAACATTCTCATGGAATTCCAAACAGGAATGGCCGAAGCTGAACTGAAAAACAAACACAAATGTAGCAGATTCATGTTTCTCAATTTAAAATCTTAACAAAAAACAATGGTAATTTTAAAAACCCTAAATATGAGACAAAGGGATAAACTGTGCAATAAAACATACAGATAAATCTGCATAACTTTAGATTTCACATTTCTTAGATCTGACGCCAAAAGCACAAGCAACCAATAGAAAAACCAGACACACTGGATTTCCTCAAAACTAAAAATATTGTCCATCAGAAAACACTACCAAGAAAACTGTCAGACAAAAATAAAAACCATTTTCTCCTCTGACTCAGCGGTCCACATAGAACACCTTCTGATGAGATGGGGGTGGTTTAGAGTCCTGTAGACCAGTGCAATTCCAGTGCTATCTGCCTGGGGACAGGATCAGATACACAGATTAACGGCTCAATCATAAAAGACTGTTCCCACTTCTGATGCAAATGGCAAAATTGCTATTAATAGGGTCGCAGGTTACCCCGGGACTTCCATTTGACTTGGATACTAATCAGAGGTTCCCACAACCACCTTCTCTAGTTTGATCATTTGCTACAGTAGCTTACACAACCCAGGAAAACAGCACACTTGCCATTCTTGATTTATTACAGTGTATACTAGAAAGGCTACAAACGAACAACCCATGATGGTGTGCACAGGGTAAGGCGGGTGGGGAGACTGCGGAACTGTCACAGATTCTCAAGGTTGCCTCCCTCCCAGCACCTCCACGTGTTAATGCAGGAACTCTGAACCCCATCCTTCTGGACTCTTACTGGGTTTAATGAAGGAGTCAGCAGGATTAGATCACTGGACACTGGTGGTCACGGCAATCTTCAGTCCCGCTTCACAACAATACTTGGAGTGAAACGTGTTCTGTTATACGACACACACTGCAGGAGGGTGCTTCAGTAAACTCCCAGGCTGGAGAGCGGGCGTTCAGCCACACCACAGTGCTCTGGCTTCCGGCAAGTGCAGATACTGGGAGGGCAGGGAGCACTGGGATCATTCACTGTGTGGGGTGTGTGTCCTCAGCACCCCCCCCCCGACTCATTTCCCTTTTCAAGATGAAAACACGAGCTCTACTGTCGGGGGTGAACACCTAGTGACAGCCGTGTGAAGGCTGGGTCCCGGCTGGAGCACGTGCCGATCACAGGGGGCCGCTCCTTCGCTCTTCCGCCTTGTGCAGGGAGCAGGGGCCATCAGTCTACGCACTGACTCAGCCGCACACAGCAGAAGCCTGAATGCCAGCCACGCCAAAGACACAGTCAAACTCACTTTCCACCAAGGAGGCAGGGTGAAGCCGAGGGAGAGATACACAGGGGACTGGGACACAGGGAGATGGCGACAGGCCAGAACTGCCCAGAGGAAGATGTGTGTACTGGGGAGGCGGCAGTTTTAGGCTCAGGCTCTCAGGGCTAGGGGACTTTCTGCTGGACCCAGTCCCCACCCCCAGTGGCTGCCCATGGAACCCTGAGGGCCTGCGATGCCTGCGCTTGGCAGTATCTGTGCTCCCGAGGCACCCCAGGGAGGCGTATCCCTGCCGGCCCTCCCAGAATTTCCCAAAACTGCTCTTGTCCTCTGCCCACACTGAGTGTGCGCTCCTGGCCCTGCCTGAGAAACAGCTCGGGCAGGGGTCCTGGCTTCTAACGTCGTCCCCACCTCCTTACTCCCACACGGGCAGGCACGAGGAGCCCCGGCGGCACGGAGGGTTTGCAGCAAAAAGGGAACTTCACTGGCGCAAGTTGGGCCGTGGGTCCCCGCCCGTGTCTGCGAGTCAGCGGCAGAACAGGCGAGCAAGGGGTACAAGGGAGCGACACCAGCTCGGGGTGAACATTCTGCAGGAATAAAAACAAATACATTTGGGGGGGGGGGGGGGACTGCATTCTGCAGCTCCGGCACCGAGCTGGCCACCCAGAGGGCGCAGGCTTTGTAAAAGTGGCTCTTTGGTGACCACCGTCACCAGAATAGGGCTGCTCATCCGCCTCTCATCTGCTATGGGCACAGCCCCTGGGAACATGGTGGCAGGTGCCCGGGGAGGCCACAGCCCCGGGCATTCCCGGGCCGGTCGCTCCCGGAGAAAGGCAGTGGCCTGCACCCTCCGTGCGTATCATCGTGCCAGAGGCCACGGGACGGACTTCAGGTTAGCGCCAGACACGCGTGCTGGGCTTGGGGTGGAAACCGGACTCTCTGAACTCCGTTTTTCCACCTGAAGCCCTTCCTCTGCCCAATGCTCGGAAGACCCCTCCCCACCACCAACCCCGGCCTGCCACCGAGGCCCGCGCAGGGAACCTTTTCCTCACCTCCGACAGCGCGAAAAACATCCCCGAGGACTCGGCTCTGGTTTCTCTGACAAGCCTGAAGCCAGTCAGAAAAAGCGGGTTCGCGCGCCGGACCCTAACCCTAGGAATCCTGACCTTTGACCCAAGCCTCAGCACAACCCTAACCCTAACCCTACGCTGATCCCCTGACCCTGACCCTAACCCTAGCATAACACTGGGGTTGGAGAGGAAGTGGAGAATCGTTAACACCGCTGATAGCAGGGAATGTTGAGTGGTGTCGCCACTGTGGAAAACAACCCGGCAGCTGCGCCAAAAGAAAGACAAGTACCGTGGGACCTAGCGATTCCACTTCCGGCTGTCCGCCGGCAGCCGCCGAGGATGCTGGGTACTGTAGTCCGCGCTCTCCCTGCGCAGCCTTCACCGCGAAGGCTCAGGGCCACCGCCAGGGATTCTGGGTACTGTAGTCCGCGCTCTCCCTGCGCAGCCTTCACCGCGAAGGCTCAGGGCCACCGCCAGGGATTCTGGGTACTGTAGTCCGCGCTCTCCCTGCGCAGCCTTCACCGCGAAGGCTCAGGGCCACCGCCAGGGATGCTGGGTACTGACCGGCGTCTCTGGGAGTTGAAAATGGCAGATGCGTCCGACCACCCCGGGGGAATCTCGGTAGTGTGGCCTGGCGCTCTGCACCGCGCAGTCCTCACCGCTGGACGCTGCGTGCTAGCCCTGGCACCCTTGGGGATTCCAGGGGCCTGCCCGATACCGCCAAGGATTCTGCGTAGGGTAGTATGGCGCCTTGCTCGCACAGCGTCGTCGCGGAGGCCTCTGGGAAATGTAGTCTTTGAGGTGCAGCAACACAGCCACACAGCAAGGCTGTGTAGACACTTGGAGCGAACCCCAACTTCATGTAGTTCCACGTATAAAAACTTCACTTGCATAATGAAAAGGACTCTTAACACAGCCATAATACCATCTTCACATAAAAAATAATAAAAACGTGTTAATATCAAATCAGTAGAGATTCCTCAAGTTATTTCAAATGTCACAGATCTAAAGAAACCTAGTTTAGAGTAGGCGCATTTGGGTGCCAGTTGGATCCCGGCTGCTCCACATCTGATCCAGCTTCCTGCTAATCCACCTGGGAAAAACTGCAGAAGATGGCCTGGGAGTTTGGGCCCCTGCCACTCCTGCAGGAGACCTGGATGAAGCTCCCCATTGCAACCATCTGGGAAGTGAACCAGAGAATGGAAGATTCTCTCTCTCTCTCTGCTCTCTAACTCTTTCAAAACAGGAAAAAAAAAAAAAACTTAAAAAAAAAAGTGTTTAATCCTCCGCCTGTGGCACCGGCATCCCATGTGGGCGCTGGGTTCTTGTCCCAGTTGCTCCTCTTCGAGTCCAGCTCTCTGCTGTGGCCTGGGAGTGCAGTGGAGGACGGCCCAAGTGCTTGGGCCCCTGCACCCGCATGGGATACTGGGACGAGGCACCTGGCTCCTGGCTTCAGATCGGTGTAGCTCCGGCCGTAGCAGCCATTTGGGGGATGAATCAACCGAGGGAAAACCTTTCTCTCTGTCTCTCACTGTCTATCTGTCAAATTAAAAAAAAAAAAAAAAAAGGAACACTCATTCCATTTCATTAACACATTTTTTGTAAATATTTATTTATTTGAAAGGCAGAGTTACAAAGAGGCAGAGGCAGAGAGAGAGAGAGAGAGAGAGAGAGAGAGTTTTCATCCATTGGTTCACTCCCCAACCGGCAGGAGCTGGACTGATCCGAAGGCAGGAGCTTCTTCCGGGTCTCCCACATGGGTGCAGGGGCCCAAGCACTTGGGCCATCTTCTACTGCTTTCCCAGGCCATAGCAGAGAGCTGGATTGGAAGTGGAACAGCTGGGACTCGAACCAGAACCCATATGGGTGCCGGCACTGCAGGCAGTGGCTTTACCCGCTTTGCCACAGCACCAGCTCCTGGTTAATACATCTTAAGTCCTCCTCCTTCTCCATTTCCTTTTTTTTTTTTTTTTTTTTTTAACAGGCAGAGTTAGAGAGACAGAGAAAAAGGTCTTCCTTCCATTGGTTCACCCCCTAAATGGCCACCACAGCCGGTACTGCGCCAATCCAAAGCCAGGAGTCAGGTGCTTCCTCCTGGTCTCCCATGGGGTGCAGGGCCCAAGCACTTGGGCCATCCTCCACTGCACTCCCAGGCCACAGCAGAGAGCTGGCCTGGAAGAGGAGCAACCAGAACTAGAACCTGGCACCCATATGGGATGTCGGCACTGAAGGTAGAGAATTAACCAAGTGAGCCACGGCGCCGGCCCCCCTCCTCCTCCATTTCTTGTCACGTATTTGTTAGCAAAACTAGGTCTTCTGTACTGTAGAATTCCCAGTCTTAGCTTGGCTGTCCTTCAGCAAGTTCCACAGACTATTTCCTGGGACCATTAGTTCTAGGGTCTTGATTACACTGGGGTTCAATATTTTCAGTTCAGGGACTGGCCCTGGGGAGACGGCAAACCACCAGGACCACAGAGGAAACGTGGCACACAGGTCGCACAGTGGGATTTTGTCTGTGTCCTCCTCCTCAGAGGAACCTCTGGTGAGGCACCGCTCCCTCCCCGGGCCTCCTCTCACACTGCCTGGGGCGAGACTCAGGGCGTCTCTGTCTAAAAGGGGGGACCAGAGCCTCAGGCCGCAAGGACAGGCACTCCCCAAACCTCTCTCACAGACGGCCTGGGGCTGGACTCAAGGCATCTCTGTCTTGGGACCAGAGCCTCAGGCTATAAGGATGGGCTCTTTGCCCTCAGGGGTCCCCGTGGCCTAAGGAGAGAACTTCTCAGGCCGTGTCCAGCCTGGGCCTCACTTTTTTGCGAGAAATGAAAAGCATTGTGTGAAGCTGTTTAGGGAGTGAGCTGACAAGGTGCTCTCTCTGAGCCCAAAGGTCCATTTGCTGGGGGTGCCACCAAACAGGCCACCTCTAGGGGGAGTAGGGAGCTGCCTCCGGAAGTTTTATTTACTTGGGACGGTAGAGAGAGAGAAGGTGTAGTCCCCACCAGCACGGTGTTAGGAGAGCGCCCAGGATACAGAAAGGGGGAGGGGGAGGGGAGGGCCGGCCAGCATCAGCAGCCTTCCTTGTCTGTGGCCTGGCTTGCTCTCAGCACCCTGTCACAAGGGGAGTCACCCTGCAAGGTTCTGTGAAAAAGCAGCTCAAGTGAGAAGTGCTGGCTTCTACCTAGATCCTGTTCTGGGTTACAGCACCTAGGTGTCTGCCCCTGCATACTCTATCCTCTTGGAGTCGTGAGCTTCCTAACTCCTCCAAAGGGGTTCTAAGCAAACACTCCCAACCTTTGAGGAGGGTCTGTTTCCCTGGCCTTGAGGGGCCCTGATCCTTAGCCTACAAATAACCCGTGATCACCCTGGAATAATTGGAAAAGCTACTTCGCAGGAAGGAAAACTTTTCCCCTGGCCAGAGCAAGGCAGCCGGTCACTAATACCGGGTCCAGCTCTTTGCTGTACATCCTACATCCCAAGTTCGTGCTACCGATGCTGCATAATTTACTACAACGATGGACCAGCACCCTCTCACACGGCTCCCCCACCTCCCGCGGAGCAGAGACCTCCTGCCCAGCGGGGGGGGGGGGGGGGCACAGCTCCGACAGCTGCACCTTTTCCAGGTACCCGCGGCCACCCGACGGCCCTTCCTGCACGGTCACGTGGCCCGCCGAGAGGCCTCCGGACAGGCGGCCCGCCAGGTCCCCCTCCCCCTCCCCCTGCGGCTGCGCTCCCCCGAGTCCCCCTCCTCACACTCCCCGCAGCCTGAGCCTCCGTGGCCCCACAGGTCTGGGCAAGGCCCCTGGGGCCCTTCTGGCGGACGGGGTGGAGCCGCGCTGATAGGGGGACGCTGGGCGGGGCCGGCAGGGCGGCTCCCTGGCCCCGCCTGGCCACACAGGTGGGTGCTAGCGTGGGGAAAGCAGCTGACCCGGAGGCGGGGTGACCTCTGATCTGTCTGCCCGCCCGGCACAGGAGCCTTGGGGCGGGGCATGAGCTCCGGGGCGGCCTCGCGGCTGCTGGTCCTCCAGCGACACCTGGACTACCCTGAGGTAAGAGGGCCGCACGCCTGAACCCTCAGGGCCCCTTTCCGCTCGGAAGTACAGGGGAGGCCCGGGTTGGGGCAAACAGGCTGGCCCTGGCCGCTGGCACTGAGGGGCGAGGATTGCGGCCCTCTAGCAGCTGGGTGAGGGTGCGTGGCGCGGGGGCGGGGTGCGGCCTGGGAGGGCAAGCGAGAAGGGCCCCCGGCCCGCCCTGTTGGCCAGGCTGGCGCCTTACCGTGCGGACTGCCATCCCAGCTAACCTTGCACCCAGCCGGCTCCCTGGACAATCTGGGCCACAGCTGGTGTGGACACAGGACTGGGGCTCCCTGCAGCTCACTCCTGGCTCTCTTGTGGCCCAGGGCGGTGGCATGGAGCCGGTGGACAGCCCACTGACCACACATGTACTGGACACCACCTCAGGCCTTCCTGCTCAGGGCCTCTGCCTCCATTTGTCCCGGCTGCAGGACCTGGACCAGCAGTGGATGGAGCTGAGGACAAGGTAGGCCGGTCCAGAGCACCTGACCCCCCCCAGCACAAGGTCCTCCCTGAATCCGACGGCCCACAGGTCCTAGAGGGCCTCAGCCTGGGTGCGCATTGCCTGGGTTCACACCCTGAGCCTGTGCCTCATCTGAAAACCCGAGGACAAGCCACAGTGGCTGTTTTGCAGGTGTGAGTGCCGGAACAGCACTGCCGCTGTCGGGGTGTCCTGCAGCCTCACGGCCCCCTGGGCTTGCAGGAATCAGAGGAGCCCCACTGTCTACGTGACCTCTGGGTACCTGCGGGCAGATGGGGAGACAGGTGGCACAAAGAGGGGTGCAAGCTGGGACTCCCAGCCAGGCCCATGGGGCACTGTGCTCCTTGGCCTCCAGGGCACACAGACTGACCCTCGGCCCCTGCCCTGTGCCCAGGACCTGCCGGGGAGGCTTTCCCAGTATTGCACATTGCTCAACCCAGGCCGGCTGGACTTGGCCCTCCAGGCGGGTTCCCCAGTCCCCTCATCTGGAGGAAGGAAATTTCAGTGTGATGGTGATCCCTGCCCAAATGCCTGCAGCAGCAGCAGCAGCTGGGAACTCAATCCAGGCCTCCCACATGGGCGTCAGGGATCCAGCCACTTGAGCCACCACCTGCTGTCTCCCAGGGCGTTCACTCAGGACACTGCGTCGAGGACAACCAGGATTTGAACCCAGGCACTTCAGCGTGGACGCACGCACCCAAAGCAGTGTCTTCACTGCTGTGCCAATGCTCAGAACGGAAACAACTCGAACGTACAGCTGGGCACACAAGGGAAGCCTCCAACCTGCCTTGTCAGAGTCCCACTGCTCAGCTCCCAATCCAGCGTCCTGCTAATGCACCTGGGAAGGCAGTGGGGCACGGTCCAAGAGCTTGGGCCCCGACACGAAGTTGACCAGGACGCAGTTCCTGGGTCCTGGCTTCAGCCTGGCCCAGACAGCTCGTTGGAACCTCAGGGTTTTCCAGAGGGACTGAGCAAAACCACAAGCTTTCAGAGCATTCAACCAGCTCATTGGACACAGCTGCCGTGTGTGTGTGTGTGTGTGTGTGTGTGTGCGCGCGCGCGTGTCTGTGGCGGGGGGGGGGGGCAGTTACAGTTCAACCCAGAAAGTTAAGAACATAGTACATGAAAAACATGTTATAGAAAAGTATGAATAGCATTATCTATTTTCTTTAAAAAAGAATGTTAATTATTTGAAAGGCAGAGGTAGAGAGAGAATGTGTTATCCATGGGTTCACTCCCCAGATGGCCCCAACAGCTGGGGCTGAGCTTCCTCCTGGTCTCCCATGTGGTGCAGGGGCCCAAGGACGTGGGCCATCTTCCAGTGCCTTCCCAGGCCATAGCAGGGAGCTGGGTCAGAAGTGTAGCAGCTGGGACTCGAAGTGGCACCCACGTGGGATGCGGGCACTGCAGACGGCAGCTTAACCCACTGTGCCACGGCGCCGGCCCACATGTTGTGATTTCTCAAGTGGGCAGTGCTGTGGTCTCTCTCGGCTGCGGAACTGCAGACCCTGGAAACTTCCAGTCTTCTGCTGCCCCAGGTCTGTGTCAGGCTGCAAGGAGGCCCCTGGAGCTGCAGATCCAGGCGGCCGGGTGGGGCGGCTCCTGACCGCACCTCTGCAGCCCTGTCCTCTCTCCAGCTACACAGATGCAGATGGTCGGTGCCCCGGGCTCTTAACACCAGGCCAGATGAAGGCCGGCACCTACAAGCTGTTGTTCGACACTCAGGACTACTGGGAGAGGAGGGGGCAGGCGAGCTTCTACCCGCACGTGGAGGTGAGAGCCGCGGGCAGGCTGGAGGGGTGGAGGCCCCTGACTCACTGGCCTGCAGGCCAGGTCCAGCTGGCTGGGCCTCGTCTTTGTGCCACGGGCAGACACATCCCACTTCTGGCAGGGCGGTGGCAGGCAGGTGAGCTCACCTGTTTGAGCTCCCACAAGAAAAGTGTTCAGGGACCTGAGGCATCATTAGATTGCCCCTAGGTCAGGCTTTGTGGGAGGTGGGCAGATGACGCATCCCCTTTCATCCTCAGCTCACTGCCTCCTCCACTGCCAGGAGCTGCCGTCAGGGCCTGACGTGACAGGCCAGCAGAACCAGGGGCTCGGGGCCGTCCCTCGGGCGAGCACTTGCCCAGGGAAGGTTCTTCCCCACCCTCGGGCCCAGTGCCCGAGGCCAGCAGCTCTTACGCCCTGGCCCCTCACCACCTTCTCTGCTTCTCTCAGGTGGTCTTCACCATCACGAACGAGACCCAGAAGTGCCACGTGCCTCTGCTGCTGAGCCCATGGTCCTACACCACCTACCGGGGGAGCTAGAGTTCAGCGTGGCACACGGAGCCCATCTGACGCTCCCTCTGGCTGAGCCGCCCACGCAGCCCTCAGCAGAGGGTCTGCGACCATCCCAGGGGCCGAGGTCACCTGCTTCCTGGGTGAGGGTCTGGCCCCCTGAAGTTTCTCAGTGGGCTGCAATAAATTCCACGCTGCCATCTGCAAACTGCGCCGTTCACTGCGACAGGAGTGACGCGGGAGCTCTGCTGGCGTCATGCCAGCCCACAGGTGAAGGAAGGGCCCTCAGAGAAAGTGCTGCTGGCTGTGGCTGGAGCAGGCACAGGAGGGGCGACTGTGGCACAGACTGGACATGCACCCAGGGAAGGATGCTGTGGGCTGAGCCTGTGCAGGCAGCTCCTCCACAGAGCCAGGCAAGAAGACAACAGCAGATGTGCAAAACCTTCAATTGCTGCAGAAATCTAAAAACGAAAGCTTGCTGTCACAGTGGTGAGAGGGTCCTACAGAGGACAGCCCTGGGCAGGGCAGCTATGTCGGAGAGCCCACCAGTCCGGCAGGGCCCTGGCCCAGTGTCTGTCCGACCACGGCTGTCTCCAGCGGCTTGAAGCCCACATTGTCCAGGGGGATCCCAAAGGCCAGCAGTTTTGCCTCATATGTGCGTAGCAGGTCATTGTGAGCCTGTGGAGACAGGGCAGCATCAGGAAGGGGGGTCCACCTGGACACTGTGGCCAGAACACTCTGGACAGGGCAGCAGCAGGAAGGGGGGTCCACCTGGACACTGTGGCCAGAACGCTCTGGACAGGGCAGCAGCAGGAAGGGGGGTCCACCTGGACACTGTGGCCAGAACGCTCTGGACAGGGCAGCAGCAGGAAGGGGGGTCCACCTGGACACTGTGGCCAGAACGCTCTGGACAGGGCAGCAGCAGGAAGGGGGGTCCACCTGGACACTGTGGCCAGAACGCTCTGGACAGGGCAGCAGCCAGAAGAGGGTCCACCTGGACACCGTGGCCAGAACACTCTGGACAGGGCAGCAGCAGGAAGGGGGGTCCACCTGGACACTGTGGCCAAAACGCTGTGGCCCATTCCTAAGTTCAGCGCCAATGGGGATGGAATCGGCAGTGTCAAAGAAAAGACAACATCTGTCAGCTGTACTCTGGCCAGACCCAGCGCTGAGCACTCTATATGCCTACACGCAGGTGGCCCTATTTCACAAATGGGGAAACTGAGGCACAGAGAATGAACTCAGCAGAACTGTGGCCTGAGAGGCTCCTGGCTCTCGCCAGGCCTTTCCCAATGGGGCTCATCCTCCCCGCCCTGCCGTGTCCAACAGCATCTGCCAGCTGCTCTTGGTGGACACAAGGCCCCTGCATCTTCACCCAGAGGGAGGGAAACCACCCCACCCACCCGAGAAATGAGGCTTGAGGACAGCACTGGTCGCATCAGCACAGCAGCCATGCAAGCAGGCTGGAGCCCCACCCCTGGGAAACGCAGCTTCCCATAAAACGGCAAGTTTCACCGGCTGCTTCAAAGCGTGGTGCCTGGACTGAGAAGGGGTGGCTGTCTCTGCCCTTATGCAGAAGAGGCAGGGCTTGGAACCTGACTTTAAAAGGGCCAACAGAACAGAACCTGAGAGAGAACTTCAGGGTTGGGCCCTGGTTCTCACCCCATCCCCCTGGGTTTAGATCTGCTGAGAACCACATAGCAGCCATGAGCACTCCCCGAAATGCACTGCGGATGGCCCAGACTCTGTGGTTAAGCATCAGCATCTGAGGGCAAGCTGGAGACGGGCAGACAGGAAGCTGGGGAGAGCTGGGCCTGGCTGTGGTTTGCGGAGGCCTGAGAGGCCAAGGCGGGCTGGGTGGCTGGGTTCATCTGGGGGTTCCTAACATATCGGGGAGACAGGACCGTTTGGTCATAGCCCACACAACAGAACCAGGATACGACTTCCACCCCACAGAACCAAGGGTGTCCCTGAGTCACACTCCCAGGGCGGCAGACTGGCCAGCTGTGTCTCCCCATGTAGGGAGGGATACCTGGTGAGAGCCCACGCCTCGCTCGGGCACAGGGGACGGGTGACAGCAGGGGCCCAGGCACCAGCGTCAGGGGGTCTAAGCCCCCTCGGAACTGCGGAAGGAGGCTGCTGATGTGCACTTCCAGACTGCAGGGGTGAGGCCCTGACTGCCCATGCTGAGGGGACAGCGGGCATTCATCTGAGACAGCAGAGGTGGCTCCTCCAACTGCCCGAGGCCAGAGCAGCACCACAGTGTCAGGGAGGAACAGAGCAGGAAACACCAGCGGCCGATCCCAGGGCAGGCTGTTACCTGCACCTTCACACGGGACAGCCACGCCCACCTCACCCAACAGAGCATGAAGCAGGACAGGTGGGGTCCTCAGGACGGTCCGTCTGGGAAGCCAGGCACCAAGGGAGCAGCCCTGAGGAGGGGACCGAGGTGCGTGTCCATACCTTGCAGACCCGGGCCAGCTCATACTGCAGGTCCTTGATGGTGCTGTTCTTGGATTCCAGGACATCCTGAGGAGAGACGTGTCAGCAGGAAAGGTCTCCGGGAGGGGAGCAAGCAGTAAGAAGAGGGGAGACGGGACACGTGCTTGCACATGGGCCTCTCCAGTAGGGAGCCCAGAGGAGCTCAGGGCGCCACCCACGCACTCTTAAACTTCTGGAACCACACACACAGATATCCTCTCGAACAGGAACAAGCAGCCTCGGCAACTTCTTTAAAAAATATGGATTTTTAAAAAACACTTATTTATTTGAAAGGCAGTTAGAGAAAGAAAGTGGGGGGCAGAGCCAGAGAGATCGTCCATCTACTGGTTCACTTCTCAAATGGCCGCAAAGCCAGGAGCCAGGAGCTTCCTCTGGGTCTCCCACAGGGTGCAGGGGCCCTAGGTAGGAGCACTTGGGCCACATTCTACTGCTTTTCCAGGCACATCACATCAGCAGGGAGCTGGATCAGAAGTGGAGCAGCTGGGACTCAAACTGGAGCCCATAAGGGGTGCCAGCACTGCAGGCAGAGGCTTAATCCAGTATGCCACAGCACGGGCGCCTAACTTTTAACACTTCAGCAGAGTTGGCCCAGGTACACTTGGCCATTCCATCGGCAGCACAGAGGCCATCTTCCTGAGGAAGACGGGCAGGTCCCTCCACCTGCTGCCAAAAGCAGGACCTCACTCCCACACTTGCCTGTGCTCCTGGAGACCAGCCCTGCCCGGAGGACAGGGGTCCAATCCTGAGCAGAGGGGAAACAAGTGTCCAATGCCAGGGCCGTGCTGCTGCCTCCCCTCCTGTGTGGTTGCACCATCCCAGGCCTGACAGCCTATTCTAGCCTATTCCAAGCAATCCAAGGTCCTGCAAACAGAGCTGCCCTCTGGGCCTGCACCTGCTGCTCCCCTGTGCTTGGCCACAAGCAGGGGCCTTCCCTACCCCTACACCTCTCTGCTCGCATGCATGCTGCACTGGCCATCTGCTCCCCTCCGGCTCTCTGAGCCAGTCTACATGTCCACAACTCGGGGCTCCCATCACTTCAAGTCACAGGTGCAGCTGAGGGCCCTGTTACGATGTCTCCCTTCAAACAGACAAGGAGGCCCGACACAAAGTCAGTGCTGGGCATTCACATTCTACTGAACAGTGTGTGGATGAAATCACCTGAAAAATGCTACCTGTAATACTTCTCAGGATAAAACACCTCCACAGGAGCCGGTGCTGTGGCACAGCGGGTTAAGATGCCACCTGTCAGGGCTGGCGCTGTGGCATAGTGGCTAAAGCCGCCACCTGCAGTGCCAGCATCCCACATGGGCACCGGTTCGAGTCCTGGATGCTCCACTTCTAATCCAGCTCTTTGCTATGGCCTGAGAAAGCAGCAGAAGATGGCCCAAGTCCTTGGGATCCTGCACCGACGTGGGAAACCTGGAAGAAGTTCCTGTCTCCTGGCTTCGGATCGGCACATCTCTAGCCATTACAGCCATTTGGGGAGTGAACCACCGAACGGAAGACCTCTCTCTCTCTCTCTCTGCCTCTCTGCAACTCTTTCAAATAAATAAATAATCTTAAAAAAAAAAAAAAAAAGATGCCACCTGCAGTGCTGGCATCCCAAACAGGTACTGGTTTGTGTCCTGGCTGTTCCACTTCCAATCCAGCTCCCTGCTAATGCACCTGGGAAAGCAGAGGAAGATGGCCCAAGTCCTTGGGCCCTTGCACCCATGTGGGAGACCTGGAGGAAGCTCCTGGCTCCTGGCTTCAGCCTGGCCTAGCCCTGGCCATTACAGCCATTTGGGGAGTGAATCAGCAGATGGAGGATCTCTCTCTCTCTCTCTCTCTCTCTTGCCTCTGTAACTCTGCCTTTGAAATAAATAAATCTTTAGGGGAAAACAAAACAAAACAAAACCCCTCCATCAACTATGAGGACACTTCAAATCTGTAACCAGGCCATCTGTGTCTCTGACGACCTCAGCACAAGGAGGAGGGACAGAGAGGAGTCCACTGGCCCCACAAGGGTCCATCTCAGGGACAAGGGACTCCCCTCGATGGGCAGGCTGCAGGCTTTGAGATCAGCTGTGCCCAATTTGGGAGCAGCAGCTGAGCCAGAGGCTGAGGACCTGTGTCTGTCTCCAAGGGCCCCTGCGGGAGCTGCACCTGCTGCTACTGGGGATGGACGCAGGCCTAGCTGTGGAAGCTGGACAACCAGCAGAAGCTGAGCTACGAGGCTGTCTGAGGCTTCAGATTCTTCTATCCCCGAGCTGTCTGCTGGGGGCCAAGGCTGCCCCCACCATGCCAGGGCCAGGAGAGCAACACCGCAGGCAACAATGGACACAAATGAGTGAATGTTCTGGGTCTGCTGAGACCTCACTACCCCTGCTCCACCAACCTAAGGCTCTCCCCACCCACCCTCTCCTGGGGGCCCCCGGGGCTGTGATTTTCCTAGGTGGAGAGCCCAGGGACGCAGCTGCTCCCCAGGCCTGTGTCTGGGTCTGTCGCTGAAGAGCTCAGGCCCGCAGAGAACCCGTCCTCATGCTGTGCTCAGGTAACAAGAACCTGACGTGAGCCAGTCTGGGTGGCTGCAGTGGGAGGGGCTGAGTCTCAGGCACCATGAAGGAAGGAGGGGCTGGGGGAGACTGACAGCCTGCAGCCCCACTGACGTGTCCACAAGCTGGCAACGACAGCCTGAGAGGCCACCACCAGCAGCTCCCCTGCGGTCACCTGAGAGGTCTCTGCCCGCCCACACAGGCACGGGGCAGCAGTGAGCAGTCCCACCGCTTGGCCAGCCTGGCCCGCACCGCCTCAGAAGCCTGCCCAAGGCCTACCTCAAGTTTGCGGGACACAAGCGTCAGGGTGGCAGGGTCCAGGTTGGAGGCGGCCAGCACCTCGTTGAACTGCACCTCCCTCTTCTCCACAGCGGCATTCAGGGCCTGCAGCTTGCGTTCCAGCAGCAGGTTCTTGAAGCCCGTCTTCTGCTGCACCTCCTGGATGGCGGCCGTGAACTTCTGGTAGAGCTCATCGCGCTCCTGTTGTACCTGCAGAGACGGGACTGGGGTAAGCATCGAGGACGCTTACCTGCAGACATGTCCCTGGCGAGAGGTCATTTCCCACCCCTGCCCCTGCTGGGCACATGCTGCCCCCCAGGAAGGTCTCAGGCAGCAAAGGGGCATCCTGGTGGGAGCTGGAGCAGCCCCAGCTAAAAGCCAATCCACAAGTGGTCAACAGCCTGAGCTACTGCTTCTGACCTCAAGTGACACCTGTCCCTGACCACCTGTGTGTGAAATCCAAGGCATCTAACTGCCAGCAGGAAGCATTTATGAGGTGGGGGGCCCCTTGAGCGGTCCTGGAATCCCACTGCTGCCGACGCACCCCACAATGGCCAGTCTGGAAGCCAGCACACTGCCCAGTGGTAGAACTACTCTCCTCTTCTCCTAACTCTGCTACTGACTGTGTTGTACAGGAATGAAGACATCACACAAGTGTCAAAAGCAGTGCCAGTGCTGTGGCGCAGCGGATTAAGCTGCCACCTGCAAAGCCAGAATTCCTTAGGGGTGCTGGTTCGAGTCCTGGCTGCTCCTCTTCCATCCAGCTTCCTGCTAATGTGTCTGGGAAAGCAGCAGAAGATGGCCCAAGTGCTTGGGCCCCTGGCAAAAGCTCCTGGCTCCAGTCTGGCACAGCTCCGGTCACTGCAGCCATTTGGGCAGTGAACCAAGGATGGAAGATATCTCTCTTTCTCTCTCTCTGTAATTCTGACTTTCAAATACATAAACAAACCTTTAAAAAAAAATGCAAGTGTTGGTTACAACACAATCCCAGTTTCTACAGTAAAGCACACAGGAAGAAGACCATGTCTAGAAAGAGGCTCACGACACTGCCTCCCCCTTGAGGGCCACTACTGGGCAGCAGGTCGGCTCCTTTCCACCTGCACGATGGACAGTGCCACGTTGTGCAGTTAGGCTAGTGCTCAGGAACGTGACACAGGGCGATGAAAAGGGCTGCCGTGAGGGGCCAAGCTACCCAACCTGTGTGAGAGGCCGGCTTCTGAGGAGACAGAGAGGGCGCAGCCACCACCACCGGGCCACCTTCTGCAGAACAGGCCCCAAGGTTCTGCCTCCTACAAGCTGCGTGAAGTACAGAGCCAGCATTAAGGACGCCAGCTTTCAGGGCCGGCGCTGTGGCAGAGGCCTGAAGTGCCAGCATCCCAGATGGGCACTGGTTCTAGACCTGGCTGCTCCTCTTCTGATCCAGCTCTCTGCTGTGGCCTGGGAAAGCAGTGGAAGATGGCCCAACTCCTTGGGCCCCTGCACCCACGTGGGAGACCTAAAAGAGGCTCTTGGCTCCTGGCTTCGATCGGCGCAGCTCCAGCCATTGCAGCCATCTGGGGAGTGAACCAGCAGATGGAAGACCTCTTTCTCTGTCTCTACCTCTCTCTCTACCTCTTTCAAATAAATAAAATAAATCTTTTTTTAAAAAGGAACTCCAGCTTTCAAACCCAGAAACTAGCCGCTTGTCAAAACCTCCTGGAGCGGGTGACAGGGGTCGAGGCCCCAGGACAGCCCTGACCAGCTGGCAGGGGTCTTGGCCACACTGAAGGCAAGCCCGGTGCTCGCTCACCTTCAGGAACCGCTGCTCCAGCACTTCGTGCTCCCACTGCAGGTCTTTCAGCTCCTTCTCAGTGACTTTCAAACGCGCTTTTGTGCACTGGAGAGACAACAGGCAACGGGACCTAGAAATCACTCAGGACTCACAGGCATCCCTCACACACAGGCAGGGCGCAGAGAACCGAGTGAAACCACCGGTGTGAAGATGCAAGCAGCTGCCTCCCACCACGGCCAGCTGGTGGGACACGATCAAAGATTAGGGCCATCTCCCAGGACACCCGCCAACTTCACATCCCCAGGCCGGCACCAGCCACACACAGGAGACTGCAGCCCCCAGCCCTCCATTCCTGACTTAAGGGCAAAGGCCACTCAGGCGTCTCAGCCGTCTCCCCGCCGCTCGCTCCCTCCTGAGCCCAGGAAGGAGAGAAGTGGGCAGGACACTCACAACCAGGATCTGCTTGTCCCGCTCGTAGTTCCCAAGCTGCTTCTGCATCTCGTGCATCTCGTCCCGCGCCTTCTGCAGCGGGTCGGCCAGGCGCTTGTTCTGCATGGACACCTCCGCCATCTCCCTCTCCAGGTGTTCTTCTTTCTTCCGCATGTCCTCCATTTGCTCCTGTCAGCACAAGCAGAGGTACGGGAGGTGCTAGCTGGGCAGAAACGAGGGGCTACGGCCTGCAGGGCAAGGCCAGCTGTCCTCAGTCTCACCAACAGGTACGTGTATAAACAGAGTATTTACACACAGTTTTAACTGATTCTGAATTTTCTAGGAATGCAGCGTCCAGGCAGAGAGATGACACTTTGGGATTCCATCAAAGCTGGCTTGCTGTGGAAACCTTACCACTGCCAGCGTCTGAGTGACTCCGTGCCATCCAGTCCAGTGCACCGCAGCCGTATGCCGGCCACGGGTGTGCCTGAGCCTTCCCATACCACTTCTTCCCTCTACAGTGCAGCCAGGCAGATGCTCTGACTGGCTTCAGTTAGGCACGTTTGTGAATTCAAAGGACGGACGGCAGAGGGGCATCCTCCAGTGGGCTTTAAGACAGGCACACTGTGTCTCCCAGCACCTTAAGGGAGTTGATGAGGGCCAGGTTGTTGAGGGTGATGTCGTTGTAGTAGTTCTTGATGTCGGTGAAGGCCTCTTCGTGGCGCTGCATCAGTGTGTTGATCTGGCTGTTCTTCCTCTCCTCCACCTCGTGGATCTCAGTCTTCCTCCGCAGGTCAAGTTCATCCCGAAGCATCTTCATCTTCTTATCGTACTTGGACTCAATTTCTGAAAGGCAGCAGCGCACACAGAAGCTTACAAGAGGAAGAACAGGTGCCCCTGCAGTTACACAGATGGGGTCTGTGAACAGGGCCCCAGAACACCTTCCACGGCCAAGACCAAGGTGCATAAAGGTCTCCACAGGAGAGCAGGACGGTGCAGGTGGATCGTTCCTGCCGAGGCGCACAGGGGACACATTCAGCATACGCTGCCTTCCTCTGCCAGGGCTCCCAGCAGCTGAGCGTCAGCCAGTGCCGGCGGGCACCAACCACGGCCCGTATGGCCTTGGAGCAGCCAAAGATGACAAGGCTTTACTGGAAACCAGGCCGACTTCTGAAACCGGACGACCAGGAGGCCTGGAGAAGATGAACCTCCGACGTTGCCACCAGAGTGACTAACAAACGCCTGCTGGTTGCTGGCACCGCCATAGCTCAATAGGCTAATCCTCCGCCTGCAGCGCCGGCATACCGGTTTCTAGTCCCGGTCGGGGCGCTGGATTCTGTCCCAGTTGCCCCTCTTCCAGGCCAGCTCTCTGCTATGGCCCGGGAGTGCAGTGGAGGATGGCCCAGGTGCTTGGGCCCTGCACCCCATGGGAGACCAGGAGAAGCACCTGGCTCCTGCCTTCGGATCAGCGCGGTGCGCCGGCCGTAGTGCACCAGCCACAGCGACCATTGGAGGGTGAACCAATGAAAAGGAAGACCTTTCTCTCTGTATCTCTCTCTCACTGTCCACTCTGCCTGTCAATAAAATAATAATAATAAAAATAATAAAATAAAATAAATAAAAAAAAACAAATGCCTGCTGGCAGCCGCTGACCCCAGCCAGGAGCAGGTAAGTGAGGGAGCGCAGCGTCCCAAGCGTTCGTGGAAGTGAGCTCTCTGCATTCCTGGGCTGCTCTGATCCACTTTATGTACCCTGACTGAGCAAGCTCTGGACGTGGCTGCTTCTTGTCGGCGGGGTCTGGCCCCAGGCTGCACAGTGTGAATGGGAGAGACTGACCTCGAACTTGCCTCTCAAAGTCGTTCCGCATCTTAGTGATCTCCTCGGTGTGTTTCTGCAGAGGAGAACGTCAGTTATTAGCAGGACCAGAGGAAGCGCCCCTCCTTTGCAGTGACCACACTCCCACCCTCCAGGAGACATCCAGCTCAGAAAATCCTGCGCTGCTGCTGGCTAACATGGTTTGGTCACCTCCATGCTTTCTGGTTCCCCTCTTCTGTATTTAAGAGTCAGAGAGACAGAGACAGAATAGAGAGCTTCTATCTGCTGGAATGGTCACTCCACAAGTGCCCATTAACAGCCAGAGCTGGGCCAGGCCCAAGCCAGAAGCCAGTGGTCTCCCATGTGGGTGTGAGGGACCCAATGACTTAGCCCACCACCACTGCCTCTGGGGTCTACATTAGCAAACAGTGGAGTGTGTAGCCAGGGGCAGGTCAGATGTCAAATCCAGGCACTCTGACATGGGACACATTTCTTCCTGTTTTTCTTAAGATGGTACCTTTTTTGCTGGAAAAGCAGACAGAGAGAAACTGTCCATATGTCCACTTATTCACTCCCTAAAATGCCTGCAGCAGCTAGGGCTGGACCAGGTGAAAACCAGGACACAAGAACTCAATCCAGGTCACCCACATGGGCGGCAGGGACCCAACTTCTTAAGCCTCCCAGGATGCACCAGAGTAGGAAGCTGGATGGGAAGCAGAGGACTGTGCCTCAAACCAGGCACTCGGGTATGCTACAAGCTGCCGGTGCCCTATGCAGCAGCTTAACCCCTATGGCAAGTACCTGCCCCAACCTCCACACCTTTTTTTATTTTTAAAGATTTATTTATTTGAAAGGCAGAGTTACAGAGAGGCCGAGGCAGAGAGAGAGACAGAGAGAGACAGAGAGGTCTTTCATCCAATGGTTCACTCCCCAGATGGTACAACGGCGGGAACTGCACCGATCCAAAGCCAGGAGCCAGGAGCTTCTTCTGGACCTCCCACATGGGTGCAGGGACCCAAGGAGTTGGGCCATCTTCTACTGCTTTCCCAGGCCATAGCAGGGAGCTGGATCGGAAGAGGAGCAGCCAGGACTCAAACCAGCGCCCATATGGAAAGCCAGCACTGCAATCAGCAGCTTTACCCACTACGTCACAGTACCGACCCCAATCCAACCCCCGTATCTCTTAAGGCACTTCCTTCAGCCGGCTGGGTCACCTCCTACCAAGCTTGAGAGAGCAGCGGCAGACAAGGCACTGAGCACAGTTCCATCTCTCACACGCTGAGAAGCAGTGCCTTGTCTACGCACGACTGTGGGCTCTCCAGGTCCCTCACCAGCTCCTGCTACTCTGCCTCACTGGTGCTTAGAGCAGCACTCAACACGTACCATGATAAGCAATTACTGCAAGTTTTTGAATAAAAATTTATTTTTAGAGCAATCTTTTCACTGCTCTAGAAAGGAGAGCCCTGATTATGTAACAGCCTCCTATCTAGGACTCAGGCTATGCCGACAGCCTCACATCACTCAGCTCACCCAAAACCAGAGTCGGAGCTACAGCGGCCCACAATGCAGTCTTCGCTGCCACTGAAGTTCCCTCCAGCTTCTGTCAAGGCTGGGCTACTTCCAGACATGAGACAAACGTGTGAAGAAACTCTGCCCAATCCAGCAGCCAGGAGCAACCTTGAAAACTGAAGTCAAAGGCAGCTCCTCTCTGCCCAAATTCTCAAAACGCTACTGACAGCCAACTCACTGTGGCTTTTCAGGCCCACGAGCCCTGCGGCTTCCCTTCAGCCCTCTCACTCCTCGCTCCTCTGGCCTCTGGGCCCTCCCATGGGCCCAGCCCCTCTCTGGGGCTGTCACCTCCTTCCTTCTGGCCTCTGCCAGACGCTGCCCCCTCCGGGAGTGCTTCCCAGAGCCCTCGGAGGAAACGGCTGCCTCCCTTCACTCCTGCTCCCCACTCTTGCACCACGTTGCTCCTCCAACAGGGACCCCCCCTTAAGCTGAGCCATACCTGTGAGTGTCTGTCACTCAAATTCTATATACTATGTTGTGCACTGTCTCGTCTCCTTTCTAGATCACCAGCCCCCTAGAATAGGCCTCTTGAGGGCCTGGTACCCAAGTGCACTCAGCCAACGTGTCTCAGTCGCTACCTAGAAACTTCCAGCACCCCTCAGAATGGCTCAGCCCCAGACTCACTCAAAACTTGACTGTGCAAGGCCGGCGCCGTGGCTCAATAGGCTAATCCTCCACCTTGCGGCGCCGGCACACCGGGTTCTAGTCCCGGTCGGGGCGCCGGATTCTGTCCCGGTTGCCCCTCTTCCAGGCCAGTTCTCTGCTATGGCCAGGGAGTGCAGTGGAGGATGGCCCAGGTGCTTGGGCCCTGCACCCCATGGGAGACCAGGAAAAGCACCTGGCTCCTGGCTCCTGCCATCGGATCAGCGCGGTGCGCCGGCTGCAGCAGCGGCCATTGGAGGGTGAACCAACGGCAAAGGAAGACCTTTCTCTCTCTGTCTCTCTCTCTCACTGTCCACTCTGCCTGTCAAAAATAAAAAAAATAAAAAAAAAATAAAAAAAAATTAAAAAAAAAAAACTTGACTGTGCAAAAGTCAACGTGGGTCAAGCCGCTGCTTCCAACGCTGGCAACTCCAATGATGGCTTGACTTCGTCTGCTCCACTTTTTTGTTTGTTTAAGTAGAAAAGACTTTATTTTAGGGGGAAACCGAAGAGAGGGTGAGGGGTTACAGAACAGAGGTTGAGCCAGTCCAAGAAAGAGGGCAGGGAGTTTGAAACCAGGCTCCATTCCTCTCACTGCTCCACTTCCGATCCAGCTCTCTGCTGTGGCCTAGAAAGCAGCGGAAGATGACCAAGTGCTTGAGCCCCTGCACCAGCCCCAGCCACTGTGGCCACGTGTGGAGTGAACCAGTGGATGGAAAACCTCTCTCTCTCTCTGCCTCTCCTTCTCTGTGTAACTCTGACTTTCAAATAAATAAATAAATCTTAAAAAAAGTAAACGAAATGCTGGTGAGCCCAGCCAGCAGGACTAACTGCCGCAGCTGCCCAGACGTTCACCTGGTGCACAGCTCAGGGCTGGTGTGTGCTTCTGCACACGTCTGACGCTGTCTCCTAGGAAAAGCAGCCGGTGGCAGGTGTCAGCAGCACAGGTGAAAGGTCCCGAGGTGGCGTCCCTTGGGGAAGTCAATCTGTCGCTCAGATCTGAGACAGAACTCTGCTGTTGGCCCCCAAATCAGGTTTGACTTACACATTTAGAACAAAGAAATTTTAAATGCAATACAAAAATGCAGAGTTTTGACGTAAAAACAGGAACCCTCGGTTGTTTAAAAATCCCGAGTTGCGGCGGCACCAGGCTGGCTGTCACACCAGGTGGTCTCACACCTACCAGCCGCAGGTTCTTCACCACCACCTCGCCGGCCAGCTCCTGCTCCCTGAGCTCCACCTTCAGCGCCCGCATGTCCTTGCGCAGGGCGCCCTCCTGCGTGCGGTGCTCCTTCTGGGCCAGCTTCATCACCACCGTGCCCTCGGCCTTCATCTCAGTCAGGTTGTTCTGGTGTTCGTACAGCAGGTGCTTCACCTTCTGCTTGTACACCTGCGGGGCGGGGGGACAGGCGCTCGTCCACACGACCGCACACAGGAGGCACGAGCACATACCCGGCTCCCACAGCGCTCAGCGGCAAAGCCTGGCCTCAAACAGGTCCGCAAGCCCCCAGAGCCCACGCTCCTTCTGCGGCATGGAACTTACAGGGATGAAGTTTTATGAAAACAAAACAAAAGCCAGAAAGACACCTGTGGGTTCCAGGGTAAAGGACACAAGGGAATGAGAAGACGACAGAGCCCAGCAACCTGCTGGTGGGCACAGCCAGGCCGGCCGCTCACCTTGATCTCCACCTGGTGCCGCTCCTCGGCCTCCTCCATCTCCCGGTCCTTGTTGCGCAGCTCAGCCTTCTTCTCCTCCAGCTGCCTCCGCGTGATCTCCCAGAACGTGTGGATCTTGTCTCGCTCCAGCTGGAAGTAGTTGCGCTCCTCCCGCTCCCGGTCCAGCTCCTCCCGGATGCGGCCGATGTGTTCCTCCACCTGGCGGGCAGAGCTGGGTGAGGGGAGGCTCCCAGCAGGGGCCCACACACAGCAGGGGGCGGGTGGACAGAGAAGGGCAAGGCAGAAGGTGGGAGGGGCCGCTCTCAACTAATAAATAGAAGCTAAAAGGAAAAGGTAAAATAGGTACTAGGAAGGGCCCAGAACGGGATACATGCAGTAAGTGGCAGAATTCTCTTGAATTTGAAAGTCATGAAGCGATTATAAGCTTCCTTCCACTCCTGGGAATTCATACTGAGGAAACTTCTCAAAAGAAACACAAGAGCTTCTGGCTCAAAGATATTTAGCCTCAGCAGTATTATAATAGCAAAACTAAGCAGATAAATAAAAGTAAATTAGAAGAAGCATGTAAACATGTTCACAAAATAACATTAAGTGAAAGAACATTCACTTTTCAAGGCACAATGTCAGTAAAAGCACAGAGAACCAGAAGGTTCCTAACACAAGAGGGTTTGGCCCACAGCCTATTGCAAAACTACAAATAGGTCAAAAAAAAAAAAAAAAAAAAAAAAGTAGGACAGGCTTCAGCTTTCCTGGCATCTCATTCCACTTAAGACTTAGTTATAGGGCTGGCGCCGTGGCACAGGTTAATTCTCCACCTGCAGCACCAGCATCCCATAAGGGCAATGGTTCAAGTCCTGGCTGCTCCTCTTCGGATCCAGCTCTCTGCTGTGGCCTGGGAAAGCAGTGGAGGAAGGCCCAAGTACTTGAGCCCCTGCACCCATGTGGGAGACCCAGAAGAAGCTCCTGGCTTCAGATCGGCTCAGCTCTGACCATTGCAACCATTTGGGGGAGTGAACCAGTGGATGGAAGATTGATATTCATATTGATATATCTCTTTCTCTCTCTCTGTAACTCTTGCAAATAAATAGAATAAATCTCTAAAAAAAAAAAAATAAAGACTTAGTTCTCTTTCAGGTATAGCCACAGGTCACTTTCTGTAAAGTTTGTTCTCTCCTAAAACCTTGTCCCCGAGGGAAACCACTACGTCTTACTTGAAGAGAAAAGGGGGCGCAGCACAGAGGACTTCGGCAGGGCAAAGGCCTCTGAGGGAGGATGCCACCCCAGAATCTCACAAATGCTGCAGCAAAATGGCACGTGTCACCAGGTCACAGAACAAACAGTTAAACCAGGGTACCTAGCTGCTCTGTGTGGCTCACACAGAGTTAGATCTCGTCATCAATCAACACTTAGATTTCTTATAAATATCCAGATTTCTAGCTTCTCCTGAAAAATTAGAAAACAGCACTAGAATCCAATAGACTGCGCACATGTCCTCAGCAGAGGGGCACGCGTGTCCAGGTGATGCCAGTCCCTGTCCTCACTCCTGGACTGCACAACGTGCCGTAAACCAGGCCTGTGTCAGGCCTGCTGCCGCGGCAGCTCTACCTCCACAGGGAGCAGACAGCAGCACAAGGGTCGCTGCAACGCCCGTGCACCCACGCTCCCCCGCCAGCCTAACGGACCCGCCCACACCACACCTCTGCCGGCACTGCGTGGTCTTCCCGCACATCCCTGGAGCACCCCTTCGCACTTCAGCTCCTTCATATTCGGGCTTATTAACCCTGCCACCTGAGTTCACACAGCACCCTCAGGCCCCAGAGACACTCACGGGGGGGCGTCCCGCCAACACGGATGCCACAGGACACACCGCGTTTGCCACGTGTCCCAATCGGAAGTGAGATTTTAATGACATCATGATGTTCTCTAGCCCTTTACACCAAAATGGACAAGCAGCTTAAAATGTCTCAAAGTAACTACAGACATCACCCCATGCCCCAAATAAGAAGGCCACAACGAAGGCAGCCGGACACTGTTCCTCCTTGTTGGAACGTTTGTAAAAACAAGCACGAGGGACCAGCGCTGTGGTGCGGGGGAAGCTTCTGCCCACGTGGTCATGGGTTTGAGTCCTGGCTGCTCATCGTAGGATCCAGCTCCCTGCTAATGGCCTGGGAAAGCAGCGGAGGATGGCCCAAGTGCTCGGGCCCTGCACCCACGTGGGAGATCCGGAGGAAGCTCCAGCTCCTGACTTTGGCCTGGTCCAGCCCTGGTTGTGGCCATTTGGGGAGAGAATGAGCAGATGGAAGATCTCTCTCTCTTCACACACACTCTCTCTCTCTCTCCCTACCCCCCAATTCTTTCAAATAAATAAATCTTTTAAAAAAAGAATGATTAATCAGACTCAGACAATGTGATTGAAGTAAGTCACGTTCTGCTTAAAGACTTTCTTTTTGCTATAGTGCTTAATAGGAAATAAAATAAAAGAGAATGCGCTGCATGTATGTGCTATGGGAACAGTTCTACAAACACCAGCTACCTGAAAGGGTTACAAAAATAGCATTTAAAAATATTTTCATTTTTTAATTATCTGAGAGAGAGAGTGCTCCCATCCACTGGCTCAGTCTCCAACGTCCACATCAGCCCGGACAGGGCCAGGCCAAAGCTGGACGTCAGAAACAGGGGCCCAGTCACCGCACCCATCGCTGCTGCTTCCCAGCCTCTGCACTGCAGGAATCTGAAGTCAGGACCCAGGGCGGGCACCAGCCCCAGGTCCTCGGATAAGGGACACGGTGTCCTAACCACCAGGCCAAACACCAACCCCGGAAAACAGCTTTCCTACCAGGACACCATGTCTTTCCACATTCCTACCACCCTGTTAGAACACGGCTGCAGGCGGCTGCGCGGCACGCGAGCAGACACGCAACGCGCTGGAGAGCTGTGGGCACACGTGGGCACAGGGGCGGCAGACGGGCTCGGGAAGCTCACCTGCTCCTTGCTCATGTCCTCCGGCGCGAGTCCATCGACGATCGGGGTGCCCTTGGCCTTGCCCTTCTTCCCTTTCCTTTTGGGAGCCTTGTTTACAGAAGAGAAGGTTGCTTCCATCTTTGTTGACGGTTACGTGGGGTGACCACGTAGGGTGACCGCCAATCGGCCTTCCCCCTGGGCCGGCTGGGCTCGAGTCCCCGCTGCAGAACGTGCCCCTCTCTGTCCAGGGCCTTGGGGTGCCCGGAAGAGCACTCACGGAGCGTGTTCATCTGCCCTGCGCCTCAGCCACACGATTACCCTTCGGCACACATGGCGAGGCCAGAGAGGAACGGGCTCTCCTTCCAAAAGGCAGGCACCCATTGCACACCCACTCACCCCTTGGTATATGCTCATAAAGGAAGACCCCTAGTCCCTCGCTGATGTGACCGGGTCGGCCATAATGCCCGGTAACCACCGCAGGCAGACGTAGGGAAAACCATCAGTCCTGGCCATCTGGGGGTTCCTTTTCCCGAATATGAAACTCCACCGAGAACCCGCATCTAGACAGCCTGGGCAGACGGCACCCACTGCGAGTGATCACGACCGGGCTGAGAGCAAGGCTTCTTCCCCAGCCCAGGGCGCCCAGGCTCGGGCCGGACTGAACTTTCAAACCCTATCCTGCCTCTCTTACTCCCAACCACCCTCCATGCCACGCACTTGCAAGACTTACTGCAAATGTCACATGCAGATTCGAGAGAAAGAAAACCGCCCACATTCCCGCAAGCTTATTTTGATGTTCCCCCGTTGCTTTTCAAGACTAGCAACTAGCACCGTAACTCCTAAGGTACCGGGCCGTCCGCGTACCCCCCACCCGCAGGGCTTTGGAGGAAGATTCGGCGCCACTTCGCGGCCCGCTGCGGGGCCAGCCGCGGCTCCCGGAGCGCCTGGACACGGGCCCCGCACGCTCTGAGCGCCCAGCGCCCCAGCGCCCCAGCGCCCGGAGGTCCTCGCGCGCCGCAGCCCCTGCGAGGCGACGCCCCGCCACCCAGGCGTTCGAGTCTGCACACCGTGCAAGCCGGGCGGGCGGGGCGGGCGCGAGGAACACCCCAGCGAGCGCAGGACGCGGGACAGCGCGGGTCCCACAGGCGCGCCGGGATCCCCCGCAAACGCGAGGCCGGCACCTCAGACCCGGGGCCGCCTTCGCTGGGACGCCCGCGGCCGGCACCGCCGACGCCGGGCCCAGACCCCGCGGCGCGGACCCGGGCCCCGACTCCCGCCAGTCCTCACCATGGCGCCGCTGACCGGCCCAGCCGCGAACTCCACGCGAACGAGCCGCCGCCGCGGCTGCGCCGTCTCCCGGCAACGCCGGGCGAGCGCGCGCCCCGGGAATCCTCGCGGGAATCCTCGCGAGACCGCGCGCGGGCCGGGGCCGGGGCGTTTCCGGCAGGGTGCGTGCGGCTGCCTCCCGCGCGGAGTGCGGGGCGCGAGGACCAGTGAGCACCCGAGGGCCCAGCACGACCGGATTAAATTCGCGCCCAGCGTCGGCCCCTGGGGCCCGCCCGTGAGGGGCCGTTGGCCACGAGCCTCTGAAAGACGCCGAAAGAGAGTTCCAGCGCGCCTGGCTCCCAGGTCTGCAGTCCGCAACGGTCCCCTCCAAAAACCAGTGCGTGGCGAGTGCTGTGCAGGGGTCAGCCCGCGACACCCGCATCTCGGGTCGGCTTTCGCGTCCCAGCGCTCCACTTCCCGTGCAGCCCCGTCCGCACCCTGGGAGACCCCTCGCACCTACGTGACCTGCCAGCGCCCGGGCCCTGCACCCACTGAGCAGCTCCCCAGCCCCCACCGCTGGTCCTCGGCCCTGCACCCACGTGGAGGCCGCAGTGACCTCCCCCGCCTGGGCCCTGCACCCACTGAGCAGCCATAGTGACAGCTCCCCAACCCCCACCGCTGGTCCGGCCACAGCCCGGGCCCTGAACCCACTGGAAAACTGCAGTGACAGCTCCCCAACCCCCACCCCCGGTCCTCCGCCCTGCACCCACCGAGAAGCCACAGTGACAGCCCTGGTGCCTGGGCCCTGCACCCACTGGGGGGCTGCAGATGACGGCACAAGTGCCTGGGCCCCTTCACTCACGTGGGAGACACAGATGGAGCTTGCCTGGCCCAGGCCTGTCTGTTGTAGCCATTTGGGGAGGGAGCCAGCAGACGGAAGATCTCTCCCTCCCTCTCTCTCTTATTCTGTCTTTCAAATAAGTCTTTAAAAATAAGTAAATTGCTCGGTGGATGAGGAACACCCAGAGACCCCGGCAGAGGCTGCCGGGAAGCCCCGGGGAAAGGGAAAAGCTCTTATTTTCCCTTCCTGACGTCTTCTCTGAAACTGATAAGCATTTCACGGGTGCCCCGCGTCACCAGACGTGAGCAGGCGCCTGTCTCCAGCATCACGGTGGTCCTTCCTTTCTCCAGAAGGGTCCCGCAGCAGGCAGGTCTTCTTTTGCCGCTTGTCTGGGGGATGAGACTTCAGAATCTCATCTCCCTGGAGCGCTGCGACAGGCGTGCCGTGTCCAGGTGGGAGAGGAGACGGCTGGGCATGCCTGGGCCTCGGGACCCGCCAGCGGAGGCATCTGAAAGCCACAGGGAGGAGCCCCTGGTTCACCCCCCAGGCGCTGCTGGGAAAGGAGCAGCCAGCTGGGAAGGCACTGACCGGCTTGCACAGGCCATGGCGTGCCCCGAGGCCTTGCTGAGGTCTGGCTCCGTGCTGTGCCTGGGCACCCAGCAGCCAGTACTGCTGGCCTCTGGGGGCCTCCTGCCCCAGGGCTGGGGGGGGTGAGGCTGAGCTCCCAGAGGAGGCTTGCCTAGGTGTATGGCAGCGGGGTAGCACCGGGTGCTACCACCAGCATTTGGTACTTCGCTTGTTGCTCTTGCTGTTTGTCTCAAGATTGCTTTTACTTACTTGAAATACAGAGAGGGAGAAATGGAGAATGAGTGGTGATGGCCCCACTCTGGTTCTCCTGCAACCTTTTCCACATGTTTTTTTCTTTCTTTCTTTCTTTCTTTCTTTCTTTTTTTTTTTTTTTTTTTTTTTTTTTTTTTTTTTTTAGGATTTATTTATTTGAGAGGCAGAGTTAGAGAGAGATGTCTGCCATGCGCAGGTTCACTCCTCAAATGGCCGCAACCAGGGCTGAGCCAGGCCGAAGCCAGGAGCAGGAGCCTCTTCCCAGTCTCCCACGTGGGTGCAGGGGCCCAAGTACCTTGGCCATCTTCCACTGCTGTCCCAGGTGCTTTCCCAGGGAGCTGGCTCAGAAGTGGAGCAGCAGGGACTGGGAACAGCACCCATGGGATGTTGGCACTGCAGGTGGTGGCTTTACCCATTACGCCACAGTGCCGGCCCAGGATCCTGATTGTTATGGAACGCTTACTTAACAGACCCCATATGCTGGGTGCTTCACGCTGGTTGGTTTTTTGCTGTAGATGTCTGCTTGGGAGTCCTGAATTACACAAACGTATTACCAGTAATCCCTTTCAGCAGGAAGGGCAAGAATAGGAGGGTTAGTTCAGGACAGCCTAGACAGGATGTTCGTTTGTCACAGACCAGCAGCGCAGCTGGGTTCATCAGTACAGATCACAGAGATAATAGTTTAGGGAGCCCTGGCTGCCAACTCGCTGGGCTGCCAGTAGAGCCTACTGTGACCTGTGCTTTTAAAATGGAATTGGAGTTCAGGTTTTTAGAAAAGAGCCTGTTCTGAACATGTGTGGCTTAAGACACTTTCATTCAGCATCAAGCTGTGCAGCTCAGAGACCCAGATAAATGGCATCCTAGTTTCTAGCAAAATCCCGGAGCAACCGTTAATACCTACAAACCAACCGACCCCTGTGTTGAGTGTTGAGCTCTTCCTAACACAGCCGCTTGGTTGTCCAGGTTAGCTGCCTCGGGCCACTGCATCAACTCGCTGGACGTTGGTGTCACAAGAATGTTTGCGGCCGGCGCTGTGGTGCAGTGAGTTAACGCCCTGACCTGAAGCGCTGGCATCCCGTATGGGTGCCTGTTCAAGACCCAGCTGCCCGACTTCCTGTCCAGCTCTCTGCTGTAGCCTGGGAAAGCAGTAGAAGATGGCCCAAGTCCTTGGGCCCCTGCACACACGTGGGAGACCCGGACGAAGCTCCTGGCTCCTGCCTTCAGATCAGCGCAGCTTTGGCAGTTGTGGCCAATTGGGGAGTGAACCAGCGGATGGAGGACCTCTCTCTCTCTCTCTCTCTCTGTGTCCCTCCTCTCTCTGTGTAACTCTGATCTTCAAATAATAAATAAAATAAATCTTAAAAAAAAAAGAATGTTTAATAAACTAGATTTTCCTTTAGAGGTGAATACTGAAGAATTTACAGGTGAAATGATGCACTGTGTATAGAATTTGTTTCAAAACAACCCAGCAGCCAAGGGGCGACAGTATTTGAGGTCAGCTGTGACTGGGTCATTGTTGAATCAGGGAGATGAGTCGGTTGTGCAGTTCTCTCCACTTCAGGGTTTGGAAATGATCTTGTGAAATGGCTTCTGAGGCCAGACAGCCTGGCCTGCTGGTTACCACCTGGGAAACCTCTGATAAGACCCCTCGGTCTCGTCTGTCCGCGTGTCTCATGGGAGTCATTCTCAAGTGATCAGCGTCACCGTTACCATAGCTGCGTGACAAGCAGCCCAAAGACCACGCCTGCATGTGTTCTGCTCCACAAGTCTGCACCCGGGCCATGACTCAGCACTCCACACCGCTCCTGAGGACGGCTCAGTGGCGGGGTCTGGGACCACCTGCAGGCAGCGAGGCTGAGTCCTCAGGGCCCTGCCAGCCGGAACACAGCCGGGTGGCCTCTTGTGTGGCCCGTGAGGTCTGGGTGCTGCAGCAGCTGACTCCTCGTGACCTGAGAGTCAGACAGTACCACCTCTGCCACACGCTGCCCTGACAGCTGCAGCAGGAGCGTCCCCATGCAAGACAAACTCCTCCGTGGCCTCCGGGGCAGCTGCTGGGCCGCTACGTCCCACCACCGGTCCTGCTGCTCAGCTGCTTCCCTGAGACAGGACCCTCAGGGCATCCCTCCGCGCGTCCCAGGGGGTCACAAAGTCATTTCAGAGGGCTTTAACCCACAATCGTGTTTTTCTTGGTCTTGTAAACCAAAGGAAAACAGAGTGAAAAGCCACTCTCAGGCTCAAGGCCCGTGGGCTGCTGAGGGTTGGCTGCCAGCGGTGCAGCCAGGGCCCTGGCGCCACAAGGGGGGATGAAGTTCATGACGCCTGTGCCCTCCACAAGCTGCCTGCATTGAAGTCCACACCCTGGACCCCGCTGCCGGCCATTTCCACCGGGAACAAACTCTTCCTCCCTGAGGCTCCTCTGTGGCTTTGTCAAAGTGCAGAGATACGCAGGGCCCAAGCTTCCGAGTCCAGTGCCCGGCTGTGCGGCCGTGGGCAGCCTACCCCGGTCCATGTGCGGCTTCTTGATCTGGACGGCCACAGGGGGAGGCGAGGGGGTGAGGTGGGCAAGGATCACTTGGGGAGGTGAGGGGGTGAGGTGGGCAAGGATCACTTGGGGAGGTGAGGGGGTGAGGTGGGCAAGGATCACTTGGGGAGGTGAGGGGGTGAGGTGGGCAAGGATCACTTGGGGAGGTGAGGGGGTGAGGTGGCCGAGGGCACGGGGGAGGCGAGGGGGTGAGGTGGCCGAGGGCACGGGGGAGGCGAGGGGGTGAGGTGGGCAAGGATCACTTGGGGAGGCGAGGGGGTGAGGTGGGCAAGGATCACTTGGGGAGGCGAGGGGGTGAGGTGGGCAAGGATCACTTGGGGAGGTGAGGGGGTGAGGTGGCCGAGGGCACAGGGAGGCGAGGGGGTGAGGTGGCCGAGAGCCCGGGGGAGGTGATGGAGTGACGGTGGCCGAGAGATTGGCACAAAGCCTGGTGCGCACTGTGAGCGCTTCAGAGCGCGGCCCACCTCCAGGGTCACGTTTGGAAATGGCACTCGACTGGACCCATCCCGGCGCGCTGGCTCGCCCAGGCCCCGCCCTCCTTTCACAGGGCGCCCTCCCTGCCCTCCCCCAGCCCCTGCCCCTGCAGCCCTCGGCTCTCGCTCCTACCCGGCCTCCCCCGCGAGCCGAGCGCAGCCCCGGGCTTACCCGGCTTGGCGCGGCGGCGCCGCTCTGCACCCGCTTTGTGCGGCTTCCGCCTCGAGCCCCGCCAGGCCCCGTCCCCCCGTCGGCGCCCCTGCAAACACCCAGTGGCGAGCAAAGGGCCGTCAGCCGAACGGGAACGCAGGAGCCCGCGGCGTCCGGCTGGGCTGGGGAGGCCACAGCCTGGTTCGGGTGGGGTTGGGGGCGAGCCGAGGTCCGCAGGAGACGCGGGGCCGACAGGGGGCGCGCGCGGGGCGGGGCGGGGCCGCACCTGTCCAGCGCGGCTGGGGGGGCGATGGGGAGGGGACCCGCGCCCCGGAGCAGCTGCGCGCCCCGCCCCGCGGGCTCCTCCCCGCCGCCGCGGCCCCGGGGCTATTGCCCCGATGCTCTGCGCCCGGAGCCCGGGCCGTGTCGCCGCAGCAGCTGTTGGGGCGCCAGGGCCGGGTGACGCCGCCGCCGCCGCCGCCGCCGCCGCCCGCGCCCGTCCCGGACCCTGCAGGCCACATGGAGCCTCCGGAGGGCGCTGGTCCCGGAGGTAAGTGCGAACCCAACCCCAAGACCCCCAAGCCGCCCCTTCCCGGGAGCCAGCCGCAGCCGGCCGCACCCGGGAACCCCAAGATCCTCCGGCAGCTTCCGTTCCCCGCGGAGCCTGTCCCGGAGCTGGGGGGCGGAGGAGAGAGCCCGGCCGGCCAGCTGGGCAGCCGGAAGCACCTCCTGGAGATGGCCCTCGCGCGGGGCCGGGGGGCGCACACACCGCGTCCCCGCCCCCTTGTCTTCGGTGCTCTGGGCCGGGGAACCGGTCCCTGGTGCATTCCTGGGTGCGGGGCTTAAGAGTTTCGCCCTGAATTCCCTCCCGGCAGAGCCAGGAACCCAGAGGGCGGGGGAGGGGCGTGCCGAGGCTGGACTTTGGGGTCCCAGTAGGCGAGAAGGGGGTGACGCTGCCGGCTTTCTCGCGCGACCGCTTTGTTCGCTCCAGCCGCGACTCCGGGCAGGCCAGCACCGGGAGGCCGCAAGGGGCGTGGGGCTTAGATGGGGTGTGCCTGTGGCGTGGCTTGCGGGAGGCTGCAGGGGTGCGTGAGTGCCCCCCTCTCACAGACCCTTGAGGGCTGAGCTGCAACCACTGGTCCCCCCACTTGGAATCTGCCCACAAGCAGAGTGGTGGCTGACACTGGGCGGATAACCCTCGGAAATCCCCCTTCCTCCCACAAGCCTCTCCAGAAATATTTTGGGGGTCCACCGGCCTAGGAACTTGGGTGAACTGTAGACTCCCACACACCTGCCTGGCCAGGCGGGACACTTCCTGGGTTTCCTGGAGGACCCACCCCAGGGACCCAGCAGGTGTCTAGAGGATAGGCCAGCCAGCTAGTCTACTGGCCCCCTGCAGCTTTCACCCGAGCCCAAAGACAGCACCCCACGAGTTGTCTGCAAGCAGTTGGCCCACCTGCCACTTGGGGATGGTGGAGCCCTTGTCACACCCCCCAAGCGCCAGCAGACACAGCCGCAGCCAGTGGATCTGGGTTTTCAGTCCCAGGCCCTGGATCTTGCCACGCAGCAGGCTTGTAGGGATGGGAAGGGGGCAGGTTTGGAGACCAAGGGCTTAGGGAGCTCAGAGCCCTTTCTCAGCTGTGAGGCACGGCAAGCAACGGACCCCGAGGGGCCTGTGTTCCCACAGCTGTCAGTGGAGACGGCACCCCTTCCCCTGCAGGACTGTGGCAGCCCATGTGAGATTAACGAGGTAAGGCATTTTGGGAAAGAAGTGAATGGCCTTTCTCTCCTCCTCTGGGGAAAGAAAGCACTTCCAGCCACTTAGGGCAGAGGCAGCACGTTGAGTTTCTGCATCTTTTACCGGCTGGGACCTCAGATACCTGATTCACTCTGGGAAAGCAAATGTCTTTCCAGGGTGTCAGTCCCACACCTGCGGTTGGGGACACGGCAAGAGACAGCAGGACCCCATCCTTCGAGGGCTCACGACCTCACTTCCCCTGGCCATGCTTTCTGGTTTGCATGAGGGCTGGGGATTTCCACTTTGTGGGATCTCATATTGGCAACATGACGTTCATTATCTGAGTTCTCACCTGCTTTTGAAAACTATTTTTGAGAGTAAGGAGCACGGGCAAAGCAGAGAGAACAGTGTGCTAAGGCCCCCTGTGCCACATCCAGCCCGCAGACCCATGTCCAGGGCTGTGCAACCAGACTGCCACCAACTTCCCTTTGGTAGCTCTAAACTCAGAGACTGTCTAAAAAAGCATCATTAAAATGTTATTTTTGCACCTGAATTGATAAATAATATTTTTAAAGATTTAATTTATTTGACAGGCAGAGTTACAGAGAGAGGAGAAACAGAGAGGTCTTCCATCCGCTGGCTCACTGCCCAAGTGGCCCAACAGCTGGAGCTGGGCCAGTCTGAAGCCAGGAGCTTCATCTGGGTGCAGGAGTCCAAAGACTTGGGCCATCTTCCATTGCTTTCCCATGCACGCTAGCAGGCAGCTGGATTGGAAGTAGAGCAGCCGGGTATCCAACCGACGCCCATATGGGATGCTGGCGCTGCAGACAGAGGCTTAACCTACTAGGCCACAGCACCGGCTCCACTGGACCCCTCCCCCCTTTCTTAGACTTATTTATTTGAGAGGCAGAGTTACAGAGGGGAACAATAATTTCCTAATATCAAAGTGTACTGACACATGCTCTCTTGTGCCTTGGGATAAGGCGGGGCAACGTCCCTGGCCCTGCCCTCGGGAGGTATCCCAGCACCCTTAGTGTGCAGGACGGAGGACCTGACTTCAAGGTCGAGGTCTAGAGTACTGGGGAACTGGAGTGCAGTGTCCCCCCCGCCATGACCATCTCTCCCTCCCAGTAGCCACTTGGCCTTTGTGCACTCAGTTCATTAGTTCATTTGTTGGTTCATGCGGTGGTCTGTGCGGAGTGCCTCCCTCAGCTCAGGCAGGGCCGACAGTACAGCAGGGAACCTGAGATTCGGGCCAACTTTTCCAGTCACGAATGTGCTAGAAAATAGGTCACCGGCAAAGCACAAGGTATCAGCAGTCAGCCCCGGGGGAGCCTGGAGGGGCAGGACTGTGGGGTCCCAACTCCTGTCTCCACCCAGAGACCAGAGAGGCAGCACCCCTGCAGGGGCCTGGGTGCCCAATAAGGGTTGTGCTGGGCTGGAAGCCAGGACCGTGCTGGGACTCCATGCCGGGGACCTGCTTGTGGCATCAGACACTTCCTTATCTCCGCCTTGTCCGGGGAGACACCTCCACGCTACGATGGAGCCAGGGTGCCGCACCCCGCCCCTACAAGCCTGCTGCGACACCCTAGGAGAGCAGCAGCTCTTAGCAGTGAGGATCCTGTTTCGTCCTCCTACCAGAGCGTGTCCATAGGTGTAAGCGGACTGGACGGTTCTCAGTGCAGCCTCTTGTGGGGCCTGGGAATGATCCATTCCACACTCACTGTGCACCTACTGTGTTCCAGGCCCCAGCATGGGAGCTAGAACTGCACACCTCTCATACCTAATCCCAGCCTTCCCTGGGGCTGAGCCTGCTACCTGGCACGCAGCACATCCTCCCTCTGGCTTTTCCCATCAGCTCAAGCCACAGTCATCCTTTGCTTCCACGCGACTTGTTTTTTAGCTGAGATCTAATTCATGTCTCATTACATTCACCCTTGCAAATCAGACAATGCAGACGTTTTACTGTGTTTACAACGGTGTGCAGTCATCGCCACATTTCTAGAGTATTTTCCACTACCCTCCAAAAAGCCTGTACATGCTGATCACCCCCACCCCACAGAACTTGGCAATCAGTACTCTAGTGTGGACCTGCCTACTTGGGACTTCCTGTGGAATGAAATTACACAGCACCGTGGTCTTTTGTGACTGACTGCACCCACCATGCTGTCTTCAAGGCCCATGCATGTTGTCACACATGTCAGTACTTTATTCCTTTCGTGTTGTCACCGCCTGCTGTGTAGTTAAACCAGCTTGTGTTGGCCCACTGGTCCCAGTGCCACGCTGGGCTGCTTGGCATCCTCATGTGGATGCTTAGGGAACTGCTGGGTCACACGCTAACTCCAGGTCTACTCGCCTTTTTTTCTTTCTTTTTTGGACAGAGTTAGTGAGAGAGAGAGACAGAGAGAAAGGTCTTCCTGCCTTCCGTTGGTTCACCCCCCAAATGGCCGCCATGGCCAGAGCTACACCGATCTGAAGCCAGGAGCCAGATGCTTCTTCCTGGTCTCCTATGCGGGTGCAGGGGCCCAAGCACTCGGGCCATCCTCCACTGCCTTCCCGGGCTACAGCAGAGAGCTGGACTGGAAGAAGAGCAACCAGGACTAGAACCCTGCGCCCATATGGGATGCCGGCACCGCAGGCAGAAGATTAAGAGTGAGCCACAGTGCCGGCCCCGGTCCACTCGCTTTCTACACAGTGGCTGCACCACCTTACATGCCCTTCCCAGGGACTCAGGCCTGGCATTCAATCTCCTGTTTCCACATTCTTCCAGCCAAAAGATTAATGTTCCTGAGGGCAAAAGCAGCACCATCTATGTTTTCCTTCTCCCTACAGCCTGACACTGGCCAGGGCTTTACAGAATAAAGACCAGATCACTGCCACAGGGAGATGGGAAATCATCAACACTAGACACCTGCTGGCTTCAGGAGCTCAGGGGCACCAACCTCCATCAACTTGGGGCACCGTTTACTGTTTTGCGTGGAAATGTGAAAGGCTCTGCCTCACAGGGCTTCGGCAGGGCCCCAGGGATCCAGGGTGCAGAGGAAGGTCGCTGGTGTGCCAAGCGCCCCTCCCCACTGCAAGACAGTGACGGAGCTGTGTGGGGTCCTGCTCGGCCCCCATCTCTGCACCCACAGCAGGAGACCAGCATGTGTGAGGAAGGTAGGGGCAGTACCTAGACTTCTCCCCTCCCACTCAGACCCTGTCCTCACTTGCCTCACCATAAACACGCATAAATGCTTTTCCACACGGCTCCCTCAGGGCAGAAGTCACAGTCCTGACACAGCCCCGGGGAACTGCGCACACCCCTGCCCATCTTCTCTCCTGCCATCACCAGCCCTTGCTGTTTGCCGGGCCCCCACTGCCCCCTCAGGACGGTTATGCACACCACTCCTCCTTAGTCTCAGGTCCTCCCTGACAGCTTCCCAGGGTGGGAGAGCAGACCCCAACGCTCCCACATCACGTATGTGCCCTATCCCAGAGCCTGAGCACTTGCAAGTCTCTGTTGGCGGGATGAATGAGGTTGTTTAGTGGAGACCCCACCTCTGGCCTGCCTTCTTTAAACCAGTTAGGGGATTTCTGGATTTCTTCTCCCTCTGCCTCCCAGACTCATGCCACGAGCCAGGTCAGGGGCCTGCAGGTGGCAGGTGACAGCCTGGATTCCAATCCCTAGCCAGCCCCCTGTGCTGTGCTCCTGGGAGAGGTGCGACTCGAGACTCCTTTTCTTTTCTCTTCAAGATTTATTTATTTATTTGAAAGAGTTGCAGAGAGAGGAGAGACAAAGAAAGAGAGAGAGGTCTTCCATCCACTGGTTCACTCCCCAGTTGGCCACAACGGCTGGAGCTGCGCCGATCCGAAGCCAGGAGCTTCTTCTGGGCTCCCACGTGGGTGCAGGCCCAAGGACTTGGGCCATCTTCCACTGCCTTCCCAGGCCATAGCAGAGAGCCAGATTGGAAGTAGAGCAGCCGGGATTCAAACCGGCACCCACATGGGATGCCAGCACTGCAGGCAGCAGCTTAGCCCGCTACGCCACAGCACCGGCCCCGTGGGACTCCTTTTCCTCCCCTCTGAAGACTACTCAAGCGTCCTATCTGGTTGTGAGGAGGCAGCTGGCTGACTGAGACTGGGGATACACAAAGTAAAATACTCGTTTTTGTCAGCCCGGGGGAGCTCAGCTTCCACAGAGGCAGCTCCCCGAAGAACTGCTTCCACCCAGGTCGCCTCGATTTTGGAGGCTGTCAGGAGTGGGGGGGGGGGTCCCTCAGACAAAGGGGATCAGAGGTGGAGACGAGGACCAAGGGCCAGCCAGGGTCCTCCTGCTCAGAGAAAGGGGCATGTGCTGGGCCTGTAAGCCTGGGCAAGCAGTGTCTCTGGCCTCCTCCAAGGCAGGAACTGCCAGCAAGTTTGGCACCTGTTTCCCTACTTCTCCCCTCTCAGGTCTGGGCTGGCCATGCCTCAGAGGGCAGTGCCTGCTCCAACCTCTGCTCTGCTCCCATCCCGTGTGGCCACTCCAGGCCAACAGCAGCACCTTCCTGAGTCTGCCAGCACGGCCAGGGTCACACCAGCCATGGACCCAGGCTTAGCTCTGAGATGTGTGGAAGCATTTTTGAACTGCAGTAATGGCACAGGCCTGCGAGACCCAAGTCACCCACCTGCACCCTCAAGGAGGGGAACCTGGGGCCTTCTGGGCAAGCGATTCAGGCATTTGTCCCCCTGCTGCCTGGTGAGGGAAGGCCCCTGGTCCCCATCCCACCCCTTTGCCCTCTGCACAGGAGGTGTCCTTGCTGAGCTGGGGGTGGTGGTGTAATTTTACCTTTCGAGGATGCTAAGAAACCACATTCCAGACGCCGGCGGAGAGACAGAAATTGGATCCTCCATGCCCGTCCAGCCTGGCCAGCCCTCATGCCTGAGACGGGACCACGCAATGACACAGCACTGGGCCCCAGGGACAGGAGGCATGGAGCAGGTGGTCCTCATTCAGCCAGCTCTGCAGCTGTGCCTCCATTTCCTTACCACCCGGGAACTCACTACAGACCACGGGTCCCCCCTGGCGGTTCCCAGGCCGCTGCCCAGTGTCACCAGGGGGCAGGCCGGCCACTGGCAGGCAGCTGTCAGTGCTGAGAGCCCTGGCTCAGGCTGCTGCTTGCTTGTTCACACCCAGCAGCTCCTGGTGTTAACACTCAGGACTGCCAGAAATACCCACAAGGGGCCTCCGGCAGCCACAGGGAGGCAATGCTGACGTGAGCCGGGAGGGAAGTCACTCCTGTGAGCGCATGCCGAGGCTACTCACTCTAGGGTGCATAAGGGTACAGCGGCCCCTCTTGCGCAGGGCCCAGCTGAGGGAAGCGAGGTATCTGGGAAGGGGCCTGGGGGCCACAGTGGGGACCAGGGAAGGGGAGGGAAGGTGGCCACCTCGACGCTTCCCTGGGTCAGGAGGAAAGTGCACCAGGGGGTTTGTCTGCCTCTAACAGGGCTGGAGAGAGGCGGCTGCTGGGACGACAGCAGCTGTGATGGGGTGAGGGCAGCCACGCTCAGTCTAGACTAACAGGGCGCCAGGCAGAGGCGGCTGCTGGGACGACAGTGGCTGTGAGGGGGTGAGGGGCAGCCACGCTGGGCCTGGAGCGCCTGCAGGAGCTGTCAGGTGTGGGCAGGGATGGACTTCACACTCCAGAACGACTGAACCAGGTGTGGCTGGTGCCGAGGCGGTACGGCCTCCTCCCAGGCAGGTCCCTCAGGAGCCTCCCGCTCTCACGCCACAGAAAAGTTGCTAAATATAAAAAATAGGCAGTTGCATTTTTGAAGTCACAGAGGAATGCTGGAAAACATTTGCTCAGATGTGAGGTGGGGTCGGCAGAGAGCAATCAGAATGGAAAGACTGCCACTTCTGTCTGCTTTACAGCCTGAGAATGTGGGATCTTGAATTCAAACACAGCAGCACGCGTTTCTAATAGGAGAGTCCACAGAGAGGCAGGCGTGACCTTCTTTGGGTCCTGGGCCAGACCCAAAGTTAGAAACAGGACAGTGGAGGCTCTGGCTGAAGGACCATCGTAGCATTCCCACACCCTGAGCTGCATGGCGTCTAGTGCTAAGTCTGGACCTCTCCCTTCCTCACCCACAGGAAGGAGGCTGGGGCCTGAGGGGAGGGGCAGCCTCCACAGAGGAGCCTCCCTGCCCCGGTCTGACGCCCCGCCGCTGGCCACCCACTGCTTACAGCCCAGAGCCACAGGTCACCTGTTCTACCAAGCTCTCTGGCTGCTTCCTGGGTGGGGTGCGGGAATCCCAGCATGTCTACAGCTGACAATGCATGTTTGGTCACAGAGACTGTTAAAGAGGTCGAGGTGCCCCGGGCCGCCCTGGATGTCCCAGGCCATGAGATGGGAGACAGCTGCCACACACCTGTGACCGAGGAGGAGGGCGGCATCCCAATACCAGCACCAGGGCTCCTGCAGGTCACAGAGAGGAGGCGTAAGTATCGCCAGCCTGCACAACGCACTCTGTGGGACCCTGCGCTCCTCTCAGCCTGGGGTGTGGAGGGCAGAAGACGGCACGGAAATGGGGTCTGCATCCAGTGCCAAGCCAAGCTTTTGCTGCCGTGGCTCCTTGAGGCTCAGTGGCACCATCTCTGGGACAAAGACCCCAGAAGGCTTTCCAGCCTCGAGGGCTGAGACCTTCTGGAACCAAGTCTGTCCCAGGCTTAGCCTGACTGTGCTGGGCTCTCCCAAAAGCTCTGACGAGTGCGTAGGCCTCATGGAAGAGGCAGTGCACTTTCCCAGGCCCCTCAGGGCTGTGAGGGCCTCACGGGGAGGGACTATGGGTGACAGTGCTCCCTGTGCCTCCAGAGCCCCTGAGCAGCGTCTCTTCTCTGGAGGTCCACTTTGACCTCCTGGACCTCACCGAACTGACCGACATGTCCGACCAGGAGCTGGCTGAGGTTTTTGCTGACTCGGATGACGAGAACCTGACCAATGACTCCCCAGCAGGTGAGGATGGCACCACAACATGGTAGGCAGGGGTGGGGGGAGTCCTGGGGCTGCTGCTCCCCCAGATCCCTATTTCTGCAAATACTCTCACCTCAAATATGTGGTGAGTATGTAGCCACTGCACCCCTTCATTCACTACTGAGCATTTTATGTGCCTGTTGGCCAGACTTCAAGGAATGTCTGTCACAGGTGCCTCCCCTTTATTTTGCTCATGAGCAACACAAAGCCAAAGCTACTGTCCCACTGAGAGCAAAAACTACTACATGTGACTTCAACTCACACGGGGTGAAGTACCAAGACGGGGGTGGGAGCAGCTGCCCAGCTCACTGCCTGGTCACCTCCAGTTCCCAAGACACCAAGGCAGCAAGGTGTCCAGCCTCACAGCACAAGTGGGGACACAGTGGTGTGTCCTTTAGTCTCTCTGACCATGGGCAGCAAAGGGCATCAACAAGACATCTGCCCACCTCAGCAGAGGAGCTGGAAACACACACACACACACACACACACACACACCCCTTCAGAATAGAAGGACCCAAGAGAGCATCCGTCCACCTCAGCAGCGGAGCTGAACACTGCCCCTACCCACCCCGCCACAACCTTCAGAAGTCAGCCTGGCCTCTGCTTTGCCCACCCCAAAGCCCAGGATAGAACCTGCACCACCCCATCCCCCTTCCTGTCAGCTGAGGCCCCATTAAAGGCAGCAGCCCCCACTGTGAATCCCCATCATGGAGGGGTTTCTCACAGGGTCCCTGGAGGTCAGAGGGTGGGGATGGGGACAGCCTGTCAGTCCCTGGGGTGCTGTGGGCTCCCAGCAATGACAGTGGCCCTGGTTAGGGGGATGAGTTAGCCCCGCAGCTTACCTCCAGTCCAAGCCACTGCCTAGACCCAAGCTGGTTCCCACCAGGCTCTGCTTGTGCAGACAGGTACAAGAGCCTGCATAGGAGATGTGTGCCGGGCTAGGGCCAGCCTGTGGCTGCTGTGGCTGGGAGTGGAGCTGGGAGACTTTGAACCCAATCTACCCCAAACTCCAGCCCAGGGAGCCTGCACCCTGGAGAAGCTTAGACTCCTGGTGGGGCAGAGGCTGGGTGAGACCTGCAGGGCCTGAGGGAGCAGCTGGCCACACGGGGCCACCACGAGGCTTTGGAGAGGCCACACCAGGGTCATTGTCACACCAAACTGGAGGAGCCAGGCAGCAGGATGGGTGACTCCTGAAGACATGAGAAAAGCCCTGCCCAGGGCCATGAAGCCACCATCTCTGTGGGTGGCCCCCAACATGCACAGCAGACCTCAGAAGTGCTTGTACAGGAGGCCAGGGTGACATGCCAGAGACACCACAGTACTCCCCCACCCCCACCCCCGCGCGCAACAATCTACCACAGCCTTGGCTGACTTCTGCGTCCCCTGTCCCTGCCAGGTCTGCACCCGCTACCCCGTGCCGGCTGCCTGCGCTCCCCCTCTTGGACGAGGGCAAGGGCAGAGCAAAACCGCGAGAAGCAGCCCCTTGGCGACCCGGAGCGGCAGACGGCAATCGTGGACACGTTTCTCACCATAGAGAGGCCGAAGGAGGACTAAGCTTTCCCCAGGTGTCCCAGAGCTGCTACAAGGCTGGGGCCAGACCACCACTGCAATGGTAAACCCCAACAGTTGTGGACACACTGCTCTCCCCATGAGGCTCCAGCCATCACCTGACAGCAGGTCAGGGCCAAGGGTGCCACCACAGGAGGCCCGCCGGGTCTGCAGGGCACAGCCTTGGCCCATTCCCCTGGGGACACGGTGGGCCCCAGCACAAGCACAGCCTGAGGGCCTTGCATCACGCTTGTTCCTGAGCCCTGGAACGGGGACGGAAATGCTGTGGAGTCACTGCCAAGGAATCCAGCAAGTGGACAATGGTGGCCTAGGCCTTCCAGAAACTTCCATGTGTAGGATCACTGCTCCTATCAGAAGATTCGTGTGTGGGCTCAAGATGAGGGGGACCTGAGCCTATGGGAGCTGCTCCAAGAAATCCCTGGCGGGTCTCCACTCAGAGCTTCCCCGAGGTGGCAGTGGCTACCAGAACGCTTTGCTGTCTGGCATGTGCATAAGGGGTCAGTCCCCAAATTTCCACCTCAATTTCAACTCTGCCTCCTTCCTCTGCCCATGGGAGATACTATTGGCACCAGGGTCTCCTCCCCAGGCCCCTTCTAAGACCTGCACTCACTTCTCTTGGTTGGCCCGTTTCTTCTCCAGCTCAGAACACCGAAAGTTGCCAGACAGCCTCAGAACCTCAGTAACTCCTCCCTCTCCTGCATCCCACACAAGGGTGCATACTTGGGTCAGTTCTCCACATCCCCACTGCCCAGGCTGTGCCCACCCAAGGCCGTCAGACACATTTGGCAGGCCTCGTCTGGGAGGGTCTCTACCCTAGGAGCAGCCCAGGAAGGAACAGGGGAGGCAGGGCTGCGATGGGAACTTCAGGGGCACCCAGGCCAGTGGATCCAGACAGCAAAGTCAGAGTGGCTTCAAACTAAAAGTTCAAGCTTGCTTCCCAAGCCAACCTGCCCTGCCCTGTTCCCCCACTAAAATACTCTGGCTAGGACACAGGGTCCTCCCCTTCATCTTCACTGGACTCCTGGGGAGAGATGCCCTAGGCATGCATGGGGCTCCTGCTGCGTGCAGAGCACTTTGGGACTCTCCTACTTCTGAGGCACCCCCTCTGCCTCTGCACTCTTGTCCCCGGAAGGCACAATCAAGTCTCCTAAGATGAAAAATGCCCCTGGTTTCCAACCCACACGGCGAAACATCCCTGCCTACCCCTACCTAGCAGGCTCCCTCTCCTGTGCCATCCCTCCTGCTCTTGCTCCCAAACAGCTCATTTACAGAGTGGGATTAAAGCATCAACCCCCTCACCTGAAGGCCTCATCTGTTTCTTCCCGACATCAGGGCACATAGGTCCGTGCTGGGAGGGCAGCAGTATAAGGTGGGCCAGCCAGGAGGGAGCTCCGTGCTCTCTGCCAGTTCTCAAGTTCAGGAGCCACTGGGACCCTGCTGGGCTGTGCTTAACTGGATTCCATTTTAGGGACAAGTGCCCTGGATTTCCAATCCAGAAGTAAGGCAAAAGCATCACTGAGGAGTAAAGCTATGGGGTGGGTGTTGTGGCACAGCAGATCAGGCCACTCTGCACTGCCTGCACCCCACAGCGGAGTGGTGGTTCAAGTCCCTGCTATGCCACTTCAGTCCAGTTCCCTGCTCTTGCGCCTTCGTGTGGAAGAAACAGATGGAGTTTCCGGCTCCTGGCTTTGGCCTGGCCAGGCCCCATCTGTTGTGGCCACTTTGGGAGTGAACTGTGGATGAAAGATCTGTCTTTCCCTCACTCTGTCATTCTACCTCTCAAATAAATAAATAAATAATCTTTGGAGGAAAAAAGGAGTAAAAGCCCCGCCCCCACACAATCCCATAGAGGCAGCCCAGGCTGGAGGCAGTTACCCCTGGCTAACAAGCTTCCCACAGAGCCACTCCCCAGGGAGCTTCAGGGCCCAGAAGCCACAGGCTGTGGTAACAGGGAGGGAGCCACAAAGCAAAGATGAAGCCACACCTGACCACTTAACCCACGAGGAGAGGTGAGCAGCACTCACATCCTTGCACCCTCATCAGCCCCGAGGGCAGCCTGCACCTTCCTGAAAAGAAAACTCTTAGCCATGTCTCCTCCATCTACGGACCGGGAACCTGACTCAACCTGCCTGTGCTGTGTGCATTCTCTGAGAAGGGTGTGGGGAGCAACCCGGACTAGACTGTTACTGGAATTAAGACTTATTCTATGCATCTGCTCTCCCACAATATGGCGCTGGGAGAGGAGAAAACAGTTTCTACACAGCTGCCTCCAGTTCGGCCAATAAGCTGTGGGACTTGCTCCTGATTGGAGGAGAGCAGCGTGCTCGGCGTGTGGGCAGCCGAGTTGGGATTGGCGGAGGAGGACTATAAAGGAGGAGAGAGACGGCATGCACCAGGAACATCTAAGGGGAACATCTAAGGGGAACATCTGTGCAGCCCCCGAGAGAGCCGGCCGGCGGTGTGCCGCTCCCCTGCGGAAGTGGGGAATGTGGCAGGGGGAACCGCCCTTCCACGGAGGTGGAAGGGACAGTAGCCAACCCGGGAAGAACCAGCAGCAAACCCGGGGAGGGCCGAGCAGACGAAAGAACAGCGCAGGGTCCTGTGTCGTTCCTCCACGAAGAGGGGGAGCGACATAATGGTGCCGTGACTCGGATATGAAGCCTAGGCAGGGTTTAGTGTTGCTCCTCCACGAAGAGGGGGAGCGACAAAGGGTACATAGTTCCCAGCACAGTACGGCAAGAGAGAAACACCCACCTTCAGTGGAAGCAGATCAGAAGAGGGATCAGCTCACTCCTACTCCCTGAAGGCGCCATCACCTGCTGTGCAGCAGGCACTAAGTGAGGCTGGCGTGCCAGAACAGGGTCACTGCGCAGTGGCCACCAGTACTCATCAGAGTAGGGGTGGAAGCGCCATTCCCCTCTCAGGCCAAGGAGGGGCAAGCTGCCAGCCACACTTGGAATGGCAGGGACAGGCAGTGGGAGATGGCTCGTGCCATTCACTGGTGAATAGCTACCACCCAGGGAGATGCTTCAACAACTTGGGAAGGCCCCATGCAAGGGAGTGCGGAGCTACCTGCACCAGATAAGGTGAGGAGACAGGTCTGACATGCAAGTGCAGGCAGCAGCCCAGGTGCAACGGGAGGGGGTGTGCTGAGGCCTGGGGAGCAAGAGGCACGGTGGGAGGCACTGCTGTGGCCTAGCCCCACGTGAGATGTAGCCCAGGCTCTCCTATGGGTGGGCTGCCGCAGTGACCTCATGAGACCTATGACAACACCCACCACAGGGGCCTTCTGGGGTGGAGGGAGCACACTTTCACCAGAAGACCCCCAAGAGGCTCAGGTGATAAAGGTTTGGTAGAGGCCACAATACAGCTTAAACCCTGGAGATTTTAAAACAAACTACTGTGCATTTCACAAATAATGGAAACTGAATGTGCTTGTCTCCAGTTTAAACTGTCTTTGAGAGGCAGACACAACACTTTGGAAAATGTACTATCAAGTTCCCGTGTCTGGTCTTGGCCTCCTCCCAACAGAGATGCAGAGAACCAACGGGCATTCAGGGGCAGTGACCCCACCCTTCCCCAGGGTCATGAGCTTCACCATGTGACCCAGACATCATCTGCCCACCCCAAGGTGGGCAGGGCTGGTACAGTTGCTGGTTCATGCCCTGGGACCACTGTGCTTTCGGCGAATCCAGGAGGCAGGCTCATGTGCTCGCAGAAGCACACAGGGATGTCTTCACCACATCTGCGGCACTGGGTCCACACCACACTCACCAAAAAGAAAAAGTCAAGCCTGTCTCAGGTCAAGGCACCTGAAAGGCATGGAGCTCACAACCCAGAACTGGCCTTCCTTTTATTGAGGAGCTAGCCAACACGAGGAAGATGGCTGATCTACAGGTGCTATGGCCAGAGGAAGCACTGGGGCACCTGCAGACGGTCCCACAGAGCTGAGTGGGGCAGTGGGGGCTCAGTCCAGACTTGCCTCTCTGTGACCCCAACAAAACGAATCACAAGGAAGGTTACCAAGCCACGGCAATCAGACTGACTCATGCTAGTCAGAAAGGCGCCCCAACCCCAACTTCCTCTCACACTCAGAGCAGAACTGCCACAGGAGGGAGACCTTGCTGCGAGAGGGACCCCCAAGATCCCTCCAACCTTCCCTCAGCCACACACCTGTGGCTTCGTGAGGACATACGGGCCTCCCACTCACCTGGCTCACAGCCTGACCTTCCCTTCATAACCAGCTCAGATTCTCCTCCTTTTAATTCTAACTTTGGGGATTCTGCACTGGGTCGAGGCTCGTCTTCTGAGTGACTTTAAGATGACCTGCATTAACACTTCTCCAGAGGCAAGCTCACTCGGACACTCGTGTCCTATCTCTGCCAGAAGTGTCTGAGGCTACATCCTTTGCTCAGGGCTCCCAGGAGGGTACAAAGGCCTGGGCTGCAGCCCTGCTGCCTCTCCCTGCTGGTCCCGGTCCAGAGACTCGGGACACTCCCCCTGCCACCTCTCTGGCAGGCAGCCCTTCTCTGGTACTTCTCAGGGTTTCACCCACAGGCCCACTTGGGGTTGCCAGGTGTTTTCATGTGTTCCCGTGATTCTGGAAGCCACTCGGCAGAGGCTCAGAGGCAGCAGCGGTCACCCAAGGTTGCAGCCAGGTCTGCACACAGCTATAGGGGGCTTTCCTGCATGTGCTGCTCAGGGACCCCCTCCCCCTGTACACGGTTCCAGCCCTTCAGCCCCTCAGGAAGGGACGTGTCCTCTTCTAGGCTGCCAGTGCCCTCAACAAGCTCCTCGTATGTGGCCGTCTCCGCGAAGGGTCGGGGGCCCAGGAGCTCCACCATGTCGGCCTTGTCCAGCACCTCCTTCTCCAGGAGCCGCTTGCCCACCTGCAACAACGGCCCATGTCTCAGGCGGTGCCGAGTCGGCTCACACCACTCCAAACACGGCCCACGAGCGTGGGCGTGACCCGCGAGCCACCCTGAGACCCGCGCCCCTACTTGCCTTTTCCACCTGGTCCCGGCACCGGGTCAGCAGCTCCAGGGTCCGCTCGTAGGCAGAGCTGATGAGGTGCCGAACCTCCTCGTCGATGAGCTGGGCAGTTGCCTCGCTGTAGGGCTTCTCCACCAGGGTTTCGCCTTGTTGGGGGAAGTCAAACGACACCTGGCCCAGCTTCTCACTCATCCCAAACTGCACAATCTGCAAGTGCACGAGGAGCCAAGGCTGAGCTGTGCCCCACACAGCCACCTGGGGCCATGCCCGCGATGTCTGCCCCATACCTGTGCGTAGGCGCTCTGTGTGACCTTCCTTAGGTCATCCTGTGCCCCTGTGGTGATCTTCCCAAAAAACAGCTGCTCGGCCACCCTGCCACCCAGCATCATGCACATACGATCAAACAGCTGCTCCCGTGTGTACAGGTACTGTTCTCGTGGCAGGTACTGGGCATAGCCGAGCCCCTTGCCTCGGGGGATGATGGACACCTGCAAGACAAGAGCCGGTACCCAGGTCATGCTCCAAATACAGCTGTCCCGCAGCAACCCCAACCCACATCACCCCAGCTCTGACCGTCAAGAGTGGGAGAAGAGCCCTGGGCCCACGGCCCACCAGTAAGGTCACCTTGAGTAGTGGGACCCCACCTCAGGGAGCTTCAGTTCATGAGGTCAACACAGAAACCATCTCTGTCACGCACACCCCACAGAGGCTCTGAAGGAACCTGAAGGCATGGCTCCACTGACAACAGCCAAATCCAAAGCATGGAGCAAAGCGCAACATCAGGACTTCTCCCTGAAGTCAGCGGGTGAGGCCCCACCTAGAGCCAGGAAACTCCGCTCTGCCTTCGCACCCTCTAGGGAATCTTCTAGCAAATTCAAGACCATTGTTGTACTGGAAAAGTAAAGGGGCAAGCCCTTCAGGGTCCCAAGCCTGTATGGCCAGGGGCTGGTACCTGGACAGCCGCACAGGAGGGTGATAGCCAGGCCTGGAGGTCTCTCCAAGCCCACACAGCATGCTAGAGCAAGGAACTGACCTTTAGCAGGGGGTCTGCGTGCTCCAGAAACCAGCCCACCACGGCGTGCCCGGCCTCATGGTAGGCCACGGTTGCCTTTTCACTGGGCTGCAGGACCTGGGTCTTCTTCTCGAGGCCTATCAATGACATTCCCAGGCAAGTAAGAGAGAGGCAGGAGCAACAGTGGTGCCGCTCCCCAGACTCAAAGCCTGTGTCCGCTGCTGCATGGCGTCCCCAAGGTCCTCTCCACACCCGACGGCACTATGGCTGAAGCCCCAGCTCCATGCTGCTTTCTCTTCTGCAGTGAAACCCCCGTGCCAGCTCTGAAGAGGATGTTCCTGTCCACTGCTCTCTGCCCCAGGCTCCATCCCATGGCTGCCTCAGAGGGCCAGTTTACATCAGTGGGCTCTGGGAGCCACTTACTGTAGCATGACTGGGACATCTAAGCAAGGTGGGCAAGGAGTGATTCCTAGGCCCACCTTCAGCAGCTGCAGGAATAAGGAAAAGCACAGACAATGGGCATGTGCAGAGTAGACTTACGACTAGTTTGGCCTCTCCTGTGCGGTGGCTCTCTGATGACCAGCTGAGAGCCCCAGGGGCCTCCAGAGTATTCCAGCGAGCACATCTAGATTGGGCTATTCAGTATTGCATATTCTGCATATTTTATACTTCAATAAAAAGGCAACTAGTTGAGCAGCAAGGACAAGCTCTCACCGCCTCCCTCCTCCGGCACCCACGCCCCAGATGCAGCTCTGACGGTGTGGGGTTGCATCAAGAAGCACAGCTGCCGAGTGTCACCTCCCAGGAAACGGGAACAGCACCAAGGGCACCACAGCCAATGCGGCACCTGGCACCTGCAGCTAGGGCTGCCATAGAGACCCCCACCCACTGCTGACTGTACTTCCCTGCTGGCCCTGCTGGACCTCCCAGGCCACCCCAACCTGCTGGAGGCTATGCACAGTGGTCTCTGCCCAGTCTACTGAGTGGAAGATGGGACAGCAAGGGAGCTAAGTCCCTAGCTGAAGACAACCTACTAACATCCATTCCTTTATCATCAGCATGGTCGGGGCTGGTGCTGTGGCACAGCCAGCTAGGTTACCACCCACGATCCTGGCATCCCCCGTGGGTACCAGTTAGAGTGCCTGCTTCTCCACTTCTGGTCTAGCATCCCTGCTACTGTGCCCAGGGAAGCAGTCAAGGACGGCCCAAATACGTGCACTCTTGCATCCACATGGGAGACCCAGATGCAGCTCCTGGCTTTGGCCTGGCCCAGCCCCGGCTACTGCAGCCACCTGAGTGAACCAGCGGATGGAAGCTCTCTCCCTTCCTCCCTCCCTCCCTCTCTGTAACTATGCCTTTCAAATAAATAAATAGATCTTACACATATAAAAAAAAAATCCGTGTGGTGCCAAGAAAGCCCAGGCAGCAGGAGCCCTGGGATGACCCCTGCAAATGACACAAGGCTTCTCCCACTCCTGTCCTCTTCCTTGTAGCAAACATCTCTGCCTTCCACAGCCAGTATCCAAGATTTGGCCTGTCTTTATTCCTAAATGAAAGCTGCTGGGAGAGGCCCAGTCCAGAATTCTGGTTTAGAAACTGGTCGAGCATAGCGGATCAGAGCTGGAAAAGTGCGTCCTTCCCCAGGGCGACTGGGCTCACCTCCAATGATCCTCTCGATGGCCTGCTCAAAGTGCTTCCCCTGAACACAAGGACTTAGGTGGCGGGCGGCGATCAGAGCTGCTTCATTGCAAACGTTAGAAATATCAGCACCTGACCCAGGAAAGGAGAAACAGTCACAAGTCAGTGCTCCCTGCCACAAGATCTGCACACAGATCAGTTCTGTTGACGGGAACTCTCTTCAACAAAGAATGGCAACAGGACCTGCTTCATCAGTGACTGACTTTAAGCTTTTTTTTTTTTTTTTTTTTTTTTTGACAGGCAGAGTGGACAGAGAGAGAGAGAGACAGAGAGAAAGGTCTTCCTTTGCCGTTGGTTCACCCTCCAATGGCCACTGCGGCCGGCGCACCGCAGCTGATCCTATGGCAGGAGCCAGGTGCTTCTCCTGGTCTCCATGGGGTGCAGGGCCCAAGCACTTGGGCCATCCTCCACTGCACTCCCTGGCCACAGCAGAGAGCTGGCTGGAAGAGGAGCAATCGGGACAGAATCTGGCGCCCCGACCGGGACTAGAACCCAGTGTGCCGGCGCCGCAAGGCGGAGGATTAGCCTAGTGAGCTGCGGCGCCGGCCAAGCCAAATTTTTTTGCTTAACAATTTCATTGAGGTAGAATTCACACACCCTAACATCCATCCATTTTAAGTGTACACAACAAGGATTTTAGCAACTTCACAACTAATCCAACTGTTATAATAATCTAGTTCTAGGATACTTCCTTTCATCCTCATGCCCTATTTATATGTAATTCCTATTCCCACCCCAAAAAAGTCAGTAATCCACTGTCTTCTTGGATCTGAGTATTCTGAACATTTCATATAAATGGAATCAGAGGTGGGCGTTCTGTTCAGTGGTTAAGTTGCTGCCTGGGACACCTGTATCCTTATCAGAGTGCCTGGGTTCAAGTCCCAGCTCTGCTTCCAATCCCAGCTTCCTGCTAACACGTAACCGGGCAAGCAGCAGTCAACAGCTCAAGTACTTGAGTCCCTGCTACCCAAGAGGAAGACTCAGATTGAGTCCTGAGCTCCTACATGCTGGCTCCTGCCCAGGTCCACCTATTACAGGCACGTGGGGAGTGAACCAGCAAATGGAAGCTCTCTGCTCTCTCTGCCTTCCAAGTAAAAGGAAAGTAAATTAATAATACTTGTTGGGGAGGAGGAGGAAGCAGGTGTTATGGCGCAGCAGATTAAGCTATAGTTTGGGACACCTGTATCCCCTATTCAGAGTACTTAATTCAAGTCAGCTACTCCACACTTTGGATCCAGCTTCCTGCTCAGGCATCTGGGAGGTGGCAGATGATGGCCCAAGCACTAGAGTTCCTGCTACCATGTGGAAGACCCAGATGCGGCTCCTGGTTTCAGCCTGGCCTAAGCCCCAGTAGCTGCAGTCATATGGGAAATGAGCCAGGGGAAGATGTCCGTCTCTCCCTGTCACTTTTTCAAATAAATCTTTAAAAAATGTTTAATAGAATAATACACGTGACTTTCTGCATAATAAATTTATTTGACTATTTATCTGCTAGTAGATACTTGGGATTCTTCCACTTTACGGCCATTATAAATAAATCATGCTGTTACAAACATTCATATACAAGTCTATTTGAAAATATATTTTCAATTCTCTTGGGTATACACCTAGAAGTAGAATTGCTGGGTTGCAAAGAAGTACCAAACTGAGTTCAACAGCAGTTGTACCATTTTATATCCCACTGGCAATATGCAAGGTTCCCATTTCTCTACACCCTTGACAACTCAGTATTGCTGTCTTTTTTTTTTTAAAGATTTATTTATTTATTTGAAATTCAGAGTTACTCAGAGAGGAGAGGGAGAGAGAGAGAGAGAGAGAGAGAGTGATCCGAAGCCAGGAGCCAGCAGCTCCTTCCATGGTGCAGGGGTCCAAGGACTTGGGCCATTCTCCACTGCTTTCCCAGGTGCATTAGCAGAGAGATGGATCAGAACTGGAGCAGCTGGGACTTGAACTGGTGCCTATATGGGATGCCAGTGCTGTAGGCCAGCGCTTTAACCCACTGTGCCATAGTGCCGGCCTCAGTTCTTTTTGTTAAGTTAAAAATTCTCATTATATATTCTGGATACCAGATCCTTACCAGATTTCCACTCTGTAGATTTTTTTCCTCCACTTTGTTGGTGGCGTCCTTTGGTACAAAAGATTTTAACTGTGTTGACATCCAATTTATCTATTTTTTCATTCCTGCTTATGGTTTTTGTATATTTATTTACTTGACAGGCAGAGTAAGACAGTGAGAGAGAGAGGCAGAGAGAAAGGTCTTCCTTCCATTGGTTCATTCCCCAAATGGCTGCTACGGCCAGCGCGCTGCGCTGATCTGAAGCCAGGAGCCAGGTGCTTCCTCCTGGTCTCTCATGTGGGTGCAGGGCCCAAGCACTCGGGCCATCCTCCACTGCATTCCCGGGCCACAGCAGAGAGCTGGACTGGAAGAGGAGCAATCGGGACAGAATCCAGCACCCCAACCGGGACCAGAACCCGGGGTACTGGCGCTGCAGGCAGAGGATTAGCCAAGTTGAGCCGTGGTGCCAGCCTTTGTGTCATATTTAAGAAAATACCATCAAAGGCCTGTCCAGCCCCAGCTGTTGTGGCCATTTGGGGAGTGAACCAGTGGATGGAAGATCTCTTTCTCTCCCTCCCTCTCTCCAACTCTGCCTTTCAAATAAACACATAATTTTGTTCATTTTATAATAAGAAAACCATTGCCAAATCCAAGGTACAAGAATTTACCATATTTCCTTCTAAAAAGTTTAACAAAGTTTCGTTTCTCAAATTTAGTTCTTTTATTCATTTTGAGGTCACTTTTGGATATGGTGTAAGGTAAGGAACCAACTTCATTCTTTGGTATGTGGACATCCAGTTGTCGCAGCATTATTTGTTAAAGACCAACTCACTGGGGGCCGGTGCCATGGCTCACTTGGCTAATCCTCCGCCTGCGGCGCCGGCACACCAGGTTCTAGTCCCGGTTGGGGCGCTGGGTACTAGTCCCAGTTGCTCCTCTTCCAGTCCAGCTCTCTGCTGTGGCCTGGGAGGGCAGTGGAGGATGGCCCGAGTGCTTGGGCCCCTGCACCCGCATGGGAGACCAGGAGAAGCACCTGGCTCCTGGCTTCAGATCAGTGCAGCATGCTGGCCATAGTGGCCATTTGGGGAATGAACCAATGGAAGGAAGACCGGCCGTGGCAGCCATTAGGGGAGTGAACCAACAGAAGGAAGACCTTTCTCTCAGTCTCTGTCTATAACTCTCTCTCTCACTGTCTAACTCTGCCTGTCAAAAAATTAAAAAAAAAAAAAAAAAAGACCAACTGACTGGGACAGGCATTGTGGCACAGGAAGTTAAGCTACCGATTGGAATGCTAGTTTTGAGTACTGGCTACTCCACTTCCAATTCAGCAGGCATCCTGTATCAGAGTGGCAGTTCAAGACCTGGCTGCTCTGCCTCCAATCCAGCTTCTTGCTGACGCATCTGCTAACCACAGGGGAGACAAGGATGGAGTTCTTGGCTCCTGGCTGCAGCACGGCCAAGCCCTGGCTGTTTCAGGCATTTGGGGAATGAACCAATGGATGAGCACTTACTTTTACTTTCTCACAAATAAGTAAAATATTTTCTTAAGAAAAGATGTTAAATTTCCACAATCAACTAAACAGAAAACACAAGTCACATACAAAGTAACTTGGTGAGCCTGTACAACTGCCACCTTGTAACTATATATAACCCTTCCCAGAACGTCACAAAAACTCAGTGAATGAGTCTCAAATCAAATTCTATAAACAGCGAGACAGAGCTCTTCCATCTGCTGGCTCACTCCTTAAATGCTGACAACAGCCAGGGCTGGCCCAGGACAGCGCCAAGGGCCCAGAACCCAACCCAGGTCTCCCATGTTGGTGCGGGAGACCAAAGTATTGAGCCATCATTGCTGCTTTCTAGGGTGGGAAGGGCAGGAGGCTGAATCAGGAGTGGAGCCAGAATACAAACCCAGGCACTCTGACATGGGCTGCAAGGACCCCAAGCGGCATCTTAACCATTGCACCAAATACCCTCTCTTCATTCCTTTTTTTTTTTTTTAAAGATTCATTTATTTATTGAAAAGGCTGAGCAAGATAGAGACAGAGACAGACAGACAGAGAGGAATCTTTCACCCACTGATTTTACTCCCCAAATGACAACAGCCAGGTTAGTAGGTCAGGCCAAAGCCAGAAGCCAGGAACTCTATTCTGGTCTCCCACTTGGGTGGCAGGGGCTGAATTACTTGGGTAATCTTTTGTTGTGTTCCTAGGCACATCAGCTGGATCACAGGCAGAGCAGCTGGGACTCAAACTGGCAGTCCAACAGGAGATTCTAGTGTCATAGGGGGTGGTAGAACCTACTCCGCCACAATGCAGGGCCACTTATTTATTTAAGGATTTACTTATTTATATGAAAGGCAGAGTAACAGAGAGCAAGAATTACAGAGAGAGACAGAGAGATCTTTGATTTCCTGGTTTATTCCCTCAGAGGATCGCAACAGCCAGGTCTGGGCAGGGCCAAAGCCAAGGGTGAGGAACTCCATCCTGGTCTCCAATATGGGTGGCAGGGGCCCAAGTACATAGGCCATCTTCCAGTGTCTTCCCCAGCTCACTGGCAGGAGCCAGATTCTAAGTGGAACAGGCAGGACTCAAGCCGACACTGCAATATGGGATGCAGGCAGATCCAGCTTAAGCCGCTGTACCGCAGTGCTGGCCCTCCTGCTTCTTTCTTGATGGACAAATCTGGCAGAGAATTCTAAGTTAATATCTTTTCCTCTCAGCATTTTCAATGTGTTAGCTGTAGATTGCAGTCTGCAGCTTCTGGTGGAAAGCAGTCGTCAATACTGCTGAGGCTCCCTTATTACACATGAAGCATCTCTTCTCCTCACTGCTTCAAGATTCTATCTTCATGGCTGGCGCCGCAGCTCACTAGGCTAATCCTCCACCTTGCGGTGCCAGCACACCGGGTTCTAGTCCCGGTTGGGGCACCGGATTCTGTCCCAGTAGATCCTCTTCCTGTCCAGCTCTCTGCTGTGGCCAGGGAGTGCAGTGGAGGATGGCCCAAGTGCTTGGGTCCTGCACCCCATGGAGACCAGGAGAAGCACCTGGCTCCTGCCTTCGGATCAGCGCGGCACGCCAGCCGCAGCAGCCATTGTGGGAATGAACCAACAGAAGAGGAAGACCTTTCTCTCTGTCTCTCTCTCTCACTGTCCACTCTGCCTGTCAAAAACAAAACAAACAAACAAAAACCAAAAAGATTCTATCTTCAGCTTCTGACAGTTTGCCCATGTGTCTCAATGAGGATTTCTCAGAGTTTGTCACTGAGCTTCTCAGGTAAGCAGATTTCATGTCTGCTATCCAATTTAGAATGGTATGACCCAAAGTGTCTTGAAATACTTTCTGTCCCTATTCCCTGTCTTCTGGAACGCCCACAATGCTGGGTGGCATACGACTGCGGATCCCTGAGGCCCTGTTCATTCTTCACCCTTTTTCCTTTCTGCGGCTCAGACTGAACAAGCCATCAAGCTACTTTCAGGTTTGCGGTCAGCGTCTCCTGTCTGATCAAACCTGTGAAGTCGTCCAGCGAGCTTCTGTTTTCATTACAGCACTTTTCAGCTCCAGATGTTCTATCTGGTTCCCCCTTACTTCCATGTCTTTCCTCCGCCTCCACACTCGTTGAGACAAACACTTCTGGTTTCCTCTGGTTTTGCCCAAGGTCTCCTCTGGCTCTCTGAGCATCTCTAAGACAGCTGACTTTATCCCTCTGCTCAGTCTGCCCAAAGTCTCTGCTCCCCAGGGACAGTAGCTTCCTTTCTCTTTCCTGTGAACATCCCATGCTTAGCTGCTTCTTTGCATAATCTGCAATTTTCTCCATAATCGTTAGCTGAGGGTTTTTTTTGTTTTGTTTTGTTCTTAAGATATATTTATTTACTTGAAAGAGTTACAGAGAGGAGAGAGAGAGAGGTCTTCCATCTGCTGGTTCATTCCCCAAAGGGCCACAACAGACGGAGCTGGGTCAGTCCGAAGCCAGGAACCAGTAGCTTCTTCTGGGTCTCCCATGCGGGTGCAGGGGCCCAAGGATTTGGGCCATCTTCTACTGGTTTCCCAGGCCACAGCAGAGAGCTGGATTGGAAGTGGAGCAGCTAGGACTCGAACCGGAGCCCGTATGGGATGCTGGCAGTGCAGGCGGTGGCTTTACCCACTACACCACAGTGCCAGCCCCAGCCGTTTTGTTTGTTCTTTCATTTTTATTGAAACTTTATAGTTAAAACAAAAAGTGAACAGAGACCATAAAAGGGAATTTTAAGTTGCCATGTTTCCAAGGGAACAACTAAGTTTAAAATGGCTGGGTCTCTTTCATAGAGGCCTGTAGCACATAGGGAGAGAGGGTGGTCTCAACAGAACTACTGGAGCTCTACAACTGGTCATTATTTTTGTGTCTTTTGAGAATGTGTCAACAGTGCTGAGCACAGTTCTCTGTGTTTAGCACCTCCATATCCACAGAGGGTTTGTCTGCCTCTCCTCTCTGGCACAGCAAAACCCACAGTGAGTTCTGGGGCTAAGTCATCTCTGCAGTCAACCTGCTAAGGGGGTACTTAATCATCCTTGCTCAGTCATCCCTACCAAGGAGCAGTGCTGAGTCATCCCCGCAAGGGAGCAGTGCTCAGCCATCCTTGCTGGGGAGCAGTGCTGAGTCATCCCTGCTGAGGGGCAACGCTGGGCTATCCTGCTGAGTCATCCCTGCAGCGGAACAGTCCTCAGCCATCCCTACTGAGGAGCAGTGCTGAGTCATCCCTGCAGGGGAGCAGTGCTCAGTCATCCCTGCTGCAGGGAGCAGGGGCAGTGCTGAGTCATCCCTGTGGGGGAGCAGGTGCAGTGCTGAGTCATCCCTGCTGAGGGGCAATGCTGGGCTATCCTGCTGAGTCATCTCTGCGGGGGAGCAGGGGCAGTGCTGAGTCATCCCTGCTGAGGGTCAATGCTGAGCTACCCTGCTGAGTCATCCCTGCAGGGGAACAGTGCTCAGTCATCCCTGCTGCAGGGAGCAGGGGCAGTGCTGAGTCATCCCGGTGGGGGAGCAGGGGCAGTGCTGAGTAGTCCCTGCTGAGGGGCAACGCTGGGCTATTCTGCTGAGTCATCCCTGTGGGGGAGCAGTGCTCAGTCATCCCGGTGGGGAAGCAGGGGCAGTGCTGAGTCATCCCTGCTGAGGGGCAATGCTGGGCTATCCTGCTGAGTCATCCCTGCGGGGAAGCAGTGCTTAGTCATCCCTGCTGCAGAGAGCAGGGGCAGTGCTGAGTTATCCCTGTGGGGGAGCAGGGGCAGTGCTGAGTCATCCCTGCTGAGGGGCAATGCTGGGCTATCCTGCTGAGTCATCCCTGCGGGGGAGCAGTGCTCAGTCATCCCGGTGGGGGAGCAGGGGCAGTGCTGAGCTATCTCTGAGGAGCAGCAGTGCTAAGCCATCCTGTACTGAACTCCCCTATGAAGGGCAGAAAAAACCTAAAGTCTGGTAATTTATTCTGGTTTCACTTCAGTACCTAAGTAGACACCTGCAGTCTGCAAGGGGAGAGAACTAAAGCTAAGAAGCATACTCCCAGCATGAGGACCGATACGGCCCTTCACCTGTCAGCCTGGCAAGAACCCCTCATCACCCTACAGCGGACAAGTGTGCACTCTGAATGCAGCACTGAGCAGGACACTGTGGGGCAATGGGAGACGAGGCAGCTAGAGGGGACGAGGCTTCATAATCCACTGTCCCAGCGGTGGCAGAGGCAGATGGCTGTGGGTCAGTGGCTTACCACAGTAACCACAAGGCACTGAGGCTTGCAATGGCTGCACTGTAGGGAACGAGCATGGCAGGAGACCCCTTGGACATCTCCACTGGTCCTGGGATTTCTATCACCCAGGGAGGGAAAAAAAATTTCCAAGCACAGGAGATTGGTTTTTAATTAAGAAGACAGGAAAGCAAAGAACCACCCAGCAGGGAGCTCAAGGTCAAGAATAAAAAGTAGGGGCTGGAGCTGTGGCATAGAGGATAAAGTGGCTGCCTGCATTGCCGTCATCCAAAATGGACACCGGTTCAAGTCCTGGATGCTCCACTTCCAATCTGGCTCTCTGCTATGTCCTGGGAAAGCAGAAGATGGCCCAAGTCCTTGGGCCCCTGCACCCACGTGGGAGACCTGGAAGAAGCTCCTGGCTCCTGGTTTTGGATCAGCGCAGCTCTGGCCATTGCAGCCATATGGGGAGTGAAACAGTGGATGGAAGATACCTCTTTCTATCTCTGCCTCTGCCTCTCTGTAACTCTGCTGTTCAAATAAATAAATAAACTAAAAACCAAAAAGAATAAAAGGTACCGTGAGTGATCATGTCAGTGGATCTTTCCTCAGACATTATTTTGGTGTCTGCAGTAAAGACTGAACAGAATTAAAGCAGAAATTCAAATGAGGACAAATTAGCCTTGATTTCAAATGAGGCCTTTGAAATGAATCAACCTGCTTCAAAGTTTCACAGACAAAAGCGAGCACGTGCCAGGCCTGAAAGGGCAGGACCACTAACCTCCCCAAAACAGCAAGCATGCACGGTTCCTGCCCCAGGCCAGAGGCACCCGGCAGACAGCACTCACCAGTGAAGCCCGGAGTGAGCGCTGCCAGCTTCCTTGCCAGGGTGTCCTTCCTGAGGCTCTCTTCCAACTTCAGTGGACACAAGTGGACCTTGAAGATGGAGGACCTGCCTTTGATGTCAGGGGGTCCTAACAGAGAGAGGCACATGGGTTCTGTGCTTTCTGGGATTTCCCAACCTGCTCACACACAGCCACTTCACACACCTGCAAGAGCAGCAGGGGTCATCCAAAGGGAGCCCCAGAGCCAGTGAGCAATGGCAGAAACAGCCCAAAGCACCACACCTGCCTTTGGTGCTGCAGCATATTAACCCCTTCCTGAATGCCTCAGGCCAATGTTAAATCCATTCCCAGGGCCATGCAACCTGACAGCAAGCAAAACAAGGGCTGCCCTAAGCAACAGGGGGACGTCCACACATGATTAATATTTTCTAACTGGAAAATCAGAGAAGACGCAGATGGCTGACTGTCAGGGTGAAAGCCAAGGGGTAAAGTCTTATCTTCCAAATGATCAAGTGTTTATAACACTGCACAAATAAAACCTGAAGAACATAAATCTGCTACATCACTCTCACAGCTCCAAGCCCTAACAGCTTCAGGATCCCCAGTAAAACCACTCCCACACGCACAGCAAGTGATCTAATCAAACCTTTAGCCCCAGGAGACAAGGCCCAAAACTAAGCACCCAAGCAAGTGGCAGACTCACCAAGGTAAATCTGACGGTCAAACCGGCCTGGCCGCATCAATGCTGGGTCAAGGATGTCAGGGCGGTTGGTGCCGGCCAATACAACAACATTGGTGGTGGAGTTGAACCCTGGACACAAGAGAAGCAGGTGAGCATGGAAGGAGGACTAAGCACACGTACGACCTCAGGGAAGATTCAGGCCAGCCCTGGCATCTACCTGGTACTGGGAACACATCCCACTGCCCCTCGCGCATACCTGCCCTGTCTTTTCAGACACGGCCCATGCTTGGTTAACTCCCACCCTCACTCTGCTCGCTCCAGACTCCACTGCAAAGGGTCGTGAGGCAGGGATGAGTCCTCGCCCAGTGGTCTGCTGACTCTTCCCAGAAAGGACGTCTCATAAAGGCTTCACCTCTGGTTCTTGGTTCTCAACTGATGCACCTGCTTCTGCTGGTTAACCAAGTATTCTTCAGCACGGAGTATGGAGAACGTGGGCCAGGGTGTCATCAAGCTCCAGGGCATGGGTCCTGATTCATTCATTACCTACAAGATCTGCATACATCCAGGTCCTTGTGGGCTTGCAGACCCAGACAGACTACATGAGGGCAGGCAAGGGGCAGCATAGAGAACTGACTGCCCCATAGGCAGGAAGGGCAAGAGGAGGCCGGCGAGCCGCTGTCCCACCCAGCCTCCATTCCTCTCTCCAGTCGGCTCCTCCTGATACCGAATCTATTCGGAATTGCTATGGGATCCTTAAGACAAGAAATATCCTAGAAGTGTCTTCTGGCTTGTGCAGGAAGTTGTCAGCACAGCAGGCTTGTCTGCTGACTTCCTAAAGGCCTTCTACCAAAAGTCTCAGGCTCCTCAGAAAAATGGAATGGAAAACTCATCTGTCTCTTCCTCCAAATCCAAGAAAAAGGAAAAAAAAAAATCTTTTTCCAAGGAGGAGTTGGTCAGTGGTGACCCTGAGGGGCAGCTGGCAGCACATGTCTTCCCCAGAGGAAAAAAATCTTCACCCAAAGATAGAACAGTCAGTGATGCACAGGAAGACATTCCACTCTAAGGACTGCCCAGACAGCAGAGCACCTCAACTGGCTGCTGGTAGCAAGAGCAGTGCAAGGGAAAACCTCCACCATCCCGACGAGAATGGTTCCCTAGACCCAAACCACTTGAGCACACGGAGGTGGCCTGTGCAGAATACCTGCCACCCTCTTGTGTATCTGGAACTTTGGTCCATGCCAGGCAGAGGGTGTCTACATGACCAGCTCCCCACGGGAATCCTGGAAAACTGCGTCTCTCACAAGTCTTCCCTTGTTGACAATCTGCACTTGGGTTGTATCTGTACTCACTACTGGGAAAAACAAGCATATCCCACGGGATTCCACAGGAGGACGCGTGGGGATCGCTTGGGCTCCCCAGACTTCTCCTCACTGCTTCCTGTTTTCTTCTGGATATTTCTGCTACAATAAACCACAGCTGGGAAGACAGCTAGATGCTGAGCCCTGTGACTTCCCTAGTGCATCACGGAGCCACAGTGACGACAAATGGGCCAAAGGTCCGATGACAAATTTTACAAAGTCAAAAACTGGCACTGGGGCTGGTGTCATGGCACAGTAGGTTAAGGCACTGCCTGAGATGTCAGCATCCCATGTAAGTGATGTCCCGTATAAGCAGCATACAAGCAGCATATATAAGCATCCCATATAAGCAGCAGTCCCGGCTGCTCTACTTCAGATCCAGCTCCCTGTCAACATGCCTGGGAAAGCAGCAGAAAAGCCACAGTACTTGGGCTCCCACATGGGAGACCCAGATGGAGTTCCAGGCTCCTGGCTTTGGCCTGGCCCAGCCCCAGTGGGTGGAACATCTTTCTCTTTATCTCTCTCTCTCTCTCTCTCTCTCTCCTTCTCTCTCTGGCTTTCAAATAAAAAATTAAAAAAAAAAAAAAAAGTTGGCATTAAGGGGTGGTCACTGAAATACAGCACTTAGGATACCCTGTGGGACACTCAACCCTATACTGGAGTGTCTGGTTCAGGTCCTGACTCTGCTTCTTATCCAGCTTCCTACTCAGATGCACCTGTGATGGTTCAATGCTTGGGTCCCTACCACCTCCATGGGTAACCCAAGAGTTCCTGGCTCCTGGCTTCAGCCTAGCACAGCACAAATTATTACAGGCAACTGGGGAATGTACCAGCTGATGGAAGATCAATCTCTTTCACTCTCACTCTGCTTTTCAAATGAAAAAACATTTTTAAAAGATTTATTTATTGTTTTATTTGAAAGGCAGAGCTATAGAGAGAGGAGAGAGCAAGAGAGCTCATCCATCCACTGGTTCACTCCCCAAATGGCCTCAACGGCCAGGCTGAAGCCAGGAGCCTGGAGCGTCTTAGGATCTCCCATGTGGATGCAGGGACCCAAACACTTGGGTCATCTGCTACTGCTTTCCCAGGCACATTGGCAGAGAGCTGGATCGCAAGTAGAACAGCAGGGACTCAAACCAGCACCCGTATGGGATGGCAGCATTGCAGGCGGAGGCTTAACCTGCTACACCACAACGCCAGCCCCCAAAAATCTTTTAAATAGCATAAATGCCTAGCCACATTCTAGAAGCTTCAACAAGGCTGACAGGCTAGACTCACCCTGGAGGGAGCAGGCCTGGGTAGGGAGGGAAGCTGGAGTCAGGGTTAGAGAAGAAGCAGTGTGGTCTGCGTCCAGACCATCCTATCAGCACAAGGTTCATCTACCTGCTGCTGGAAGCAAGCGAGTGCATTTGCCCTCACACTGTTTTAGAGCACTGGGGAACACTGGGCAAATCTAATGCAGCTTTTTCCACCTTGTGTGCCTTAGAACAGTTGTCCTAAAAACTGAATGGGGGGCAAGCACTGTGGTACAGCAGGTTCAACTGCCTCTTGCAATTCCAGTATCCACGTCAAAGTGCTGGTTTGAGTCCCAGCTGCACTGTTCTGCAGCCAATCCAGCTCCCTGCTAACGCACCTGGGAAGCAGCAAAAGATGGCTCAAGTACTTGGGCCCTTGCCAACCAGTGGGACACCTGGACGAGGTTCTGCATTCCTGGGTTCAGCCTGGGCCAACCTCAGCTTTTATGACCACTTGGGGAGTGACCTAGCAGATAGAGATCTGTCTCAGACTCTCCCTTTTCCTGTCCCTCTTTCAAATAAGTAAATATTTTTTAAGAAGCTTAAATAAATCAAAAGCAAAACAAAACCTGAACAGTTAGGTATTCTCCTCCAGGGAGCAACTTTATAAAAACAAAATCTGGAGCCAGGTCAGTGACTTCCTGCCAAGATGGTTCCTGGGAACCTAGGCTCTGCAGGCAACGCCGACACCACAGGCCTGGAACAGGAGCACCTACTCACCATCCATTTCCACAAGCATCTGGTTCAAGGTGTTCTCTTGCTTGCTCTGGCCTCCCAAGTGCCCACGGCCCCGCTTCCTACCAATTGCATCAATCTCATCGATGAACAAGATACAAGGAGCATTTCTCCGGGCCATTGTGAACATGTCACGCACCTGAAACAGGAATGCAGGGTCTCACTTGTCACTGCTCTGGTGTATCGGCACTCACACCCAGTGGGTGCTGCATGAGTAGATCAGCCACACCAGGGAGAGGCATTCTGGTACCTTGTACAGCACCTACCCTCGCTGGCCCAACGCCGACAAACATTTCCAGGAACTCTGACCCGTTCACAGTGATGAAGGGCACGCTGGCTTCCCCTGCAGCCGCTTTGGCAAGAAGTGTTTTGCCAGTACCAGGAGGACCAGTAAGCATTGCTCCCTGGAACAGAAAATGACACTGGTTCTTAAAGGGGGACAGGGGGTATACAGAAGCGCGAGTCCTGTTTCTCTTTAGATTTGACTAGGAATTTCTTTTATTTATTTTTTTTTTTAAAGATTTATTTATTTATTTGAAAGTCAGAGTTAGAGAGAGGAGAGGCAGAGAGAGAGAGAGGTCTTCCATCCGATGGTTCACTCCCCATATGGCTGCAATGGCCAGAGCTGCGATGATCCAAAGCCAGGAGCCAGGAGCTTCTTCCAGGTCTCCCACGTGGGTGCAGGGGCCCAAGGACTTGTGCCATCTTCTACTGCTTTTCCAGGCCACAGCAGAGAGCCAGGACATTCGGAAGTGGAGCAGCCGAGTCTCGAACTGGTGCCCATATGGGATGCTGGCACTTCAGGCCAGGATGTTAACCCACTGCACCATAGTGCTAGCCCCTGACTAGGAATTTCTTTTATTAAATAGGAGATTCCTAAGGCTGATGCACCACTCGTATAGCCTGCGGCTACTTGTTTAAAATCTTTTCTGCTGGTAAGATTAAAGTTCAAGAGTTTCAGACACAGCGCAGCAAATGGGCGCTTTGTCTCCCCCCCACCCGCCCCTGCCGCTGTATCACAGGGCCTAACGTTCATCAGCATGGACAAGAGGCTCTCAGAAACCGTGGCACCAATTCCTGCTCCCACCAGGAATGAACTGCAGCCACCTCTCCAAATCTTTGGCCACAGTGAACTCAGTGCTACAACCTTTTTGCTACCAAAGCTGGAAAGCCCCAAGTTTCAGGTGTTCGGCAGTTGTGCAGAACGGCTGTCTGTGTGTTGATGGCACCTGTGACTTGCCTTTTTCTACACTGATTTAAAGTTAAAAATAACAACAATTCTTGCCCACACAACATTTTATGTATTATCAGAAAACTGAATATTAAAGCAGAAGTAGCGGCACTTAGACTGTTCCTTTTATAGTCTAAAGATGTGGGCTCACAATCCAGGTTTCTGTTACCTTTCAGAAGAAAAACAGGGACCAGCGCTGTGACACAGTAGGTTAGCCTCTGCCTGTAGTGCCAGCATATCATATGGGTGCTGGTTCCAGACCCAGCCGCTCCACTTCTGAACTAGCTCTCTGCTATGGCCTAGGAAAGCAGCAAAAGATGGCCCAAGTCCTTGGGCCCCCGCACCCGCCTGGGAGACCCAGAAGAAGCTCCTGGCTCCAGCTCTGGCTGTTGTAGCCATTTGAGGAGTGAACCATCAGACGGAAGATCTCTGTCTATAACACTGCCTTTCAAATAAAATCGGAAGGAAGGAAGGAAGGAAGGAAGGGAGGGAGGGAGGGAGGGAGGGAGGGAGGGAGGGAGGAAAAGAAAGAAAGAAAGAGAGAAAGAGAGAAAGAGAGAAAGAGAGAAAGAAAGAGAGAAAGAAAGAGAGAAAGAAAGAGAGAAAGAAAGAGAGAAAGAAAGAGAGAAAGAAAGAGAGAGAGAAAGAGAGAAAGAGAGAAAGAGAGAAAGAGAGAAAGAGAGAAAGAGAGAAAGAGAGAAAGAGAGAAAGAGAGAAAGAGAGAAAGAAAGAAAGAAAGAAAGAAAGAAAGAAAGAAAGAAAGAAAGAAAGAAAGAAAGAAAGAAAGAAAGAAAGAAAGAAAGAAAACACAAAACAAAACATTTATATCAAAGGCACAGTCACTCACCCACCAGGCGCTAGAGCTCCCCTTCTCCCCTGGCAGGGTCACACAAGCCCCCCTTTCACACAGCATGGATGTGAGTGTAGCACACCTCAGCCCACACATGGACAGTGTAACCCTCCATGAGATACAATGTGTGAGAACATGCCAGAGGGCATGAGGGTGGCGGGAACATCACTGGCACGCCATGTCTAACTGAGAAAACACACTCGGGAAATACATCCACTGCGACCACAGCACAGCAGGTGATGCCATCTCACAGGGGAGGCTGCGAAATCATCACACTTCATACCCAGCAGGAGCTGGAAAACCCTGACCTCACTGGTTCCTGGAATCCATAGCATAGTCTGGAGCCCATGAAGCAAAAGGTAAGCTGACAGGGCCTGTCTCTCACAGCAGTTCAGCCCAGCCGGGGGACAGAGACTAACACTGCAGGTGAGAGGCCTCTTTTGGTACCTGAGAGTATCACCCACCTCCTTCATTACAGGTACTGCCCAATACATACAAGCACATTAAACACATTCGGAAAAGAACAGAAGCACCTGCACCCACCCCATCAGGAGACCGGCCACTGCTGGTGGCTGGCAAAGCTGCACCAGGGAACAAAAGGCCTTGGTGTAGCTGCCAGACTCACACACCTCAACATGCACCAAAGCCGTTAACACACACACTTCCCCTGGCTCCACCCCCAGGCTCAGACTGGCTGCTGATTTTTTGTGCTTATTGTGCAGAACAAACTGTCCAGCAGTGCCCAACCTGTGGGAAGGTGCTGCGGAGAGAGGAGGCTACTGCAAGGGTGCGGGTGTTGTCAAAGCACCATTCTACACCAGCAGTCCTACTTGGCCTGGTCCAGAGCCGAGATGACCTAAAGGCTCATGGCCTGTGTGAGGTGCAAATCTTTTTTTTTTTTTTTTTACAGGCAGAGTGGACAGTGAGAGAGAGAGACAGAGAGAAAGGTCTTCCTTTTGCCGTTGGTTCACCCTCCAATGGCCGCCACAGCCGGCGCACCATGTTGATCCGATGGCAGGAGCCAGGTGCTTCTCCTGGTCTCCCATGGGGTGCAGGGCCCAAGCATTTGGGCCTCCTCCACTGCACTCCCTGGCCACAGCAGAGAGCTGGCCTGGAAGAGGGGCAACCGGGACAGAATCCGGTGTCCTGACCGGGACTAGAACCCGGTGTGCCGGCGCCGCAAGGCGGAGGATTAGGCTAGTGAGCCACGGCGCCGGCTGTGAGGTGCAAATCTTAACTGGAAAAAAATCCATGCCCTCTGACAGGCCCCAAAGAGCCCACAACTGCAAGAAGGCCCTCTACTCGGCATCTCTCCTGCAAGCCGAGAGTCACTGTACTGCCAGCTACTCTGATTCTCCTGACCTCCTGGATGCAACCACCAGGCTGGCTGCACATTCCTGTCCTACCTGCCAGGCTGTATCCCTGGTAAGAGCAGCAAGATCTAATCTCTAACCTGTTCATTTGAGTTGTACTCACTGTTGTTTTAAATTCAAAAGGCAGAAAAAGAGAGAGAGGAGAGAGACAGCAGAGAAATCAAGATCTTCCACCCACTGGTTTACCACCCAAATGCCAACAACAGCAGAGACTGGGCCAGGCCAAAATAAGGAGCTCAGAATTCCATCTGGGTCTCCCACATGGGTCGCAGGGACTCCAGCACTTGAGTCGTCATCTGCTGCTTCCCGGAATGTCCATGAACAGGAAGCTAAATCAGAAGTCGAGTAGCCAGGACAACAACCAGGCACTCTAACATGGGACATGGGCAACCCCAGCATCTGCCCCTATTTATTGTTTTAATTATGTAATTTAATGTTAGATAATTCATAAAACAGAAGCAAAAAAAGCTGTTTCATAAAAAACTAAGTTGAGGAGCAGGTAGGTATTTGGCACAGCAGTTAAGACAATTTTTTTAAAAAGTGATGTCAAGCTGAGTAGGTTAGAAAAAAAAAAAAACATTGAAAGAATGGAAGGATTTTGCTCAAACTGCCTTTAAGTAACTTCCTGCTTCAATTTAGAGAAGTGAAATTATAGAAAATCTGTGGTTTACACAGGACATTTAACAGATTTTTGCTCACTGGAACTAAAGTCAAAGGACGGACATGCTTTTTAAGTTAAAAGGTACACATGGGGGCCGGCGCCGTGGCTCAATAGGCTAATCCTCCACCTTGCGGCGCTGGCACACCGGGTTCTAGTCCCGGTTGGGGCGCCGGATTCTGTCCCGGTTGCCCCTCTTCCAGGCCAGCTCTCTGCTATGGCCAGGGAGTGCAGTGGAGGATGGCCCAGGTGCTTGGGCCCTGCACCCCATGGGAGACCAGGAAAAGCACCTGGATCCTGGCTCCTGCCATCGGATCAGCGCGGTGCGCCGGCTGCAGCGGCAGCCATTGGAGGGTGAACCAACGGCAAAGGAAGACCTTTCTCTCTCTCTTTCTCTCTCTGTCTCTCTCTCTCACTGTCCACTCTGCCTGTCAAAAAAAAAAAAAAAAAAAAAAAAAGGTACACATGGGGCCGGCCAGTGCTGCAATGCAGTGGGTTAAAGCCCTGGCCTGAAGCGCCGGCATCCCATACAGGTGCCAGTTCTGGTCCCAGCTGCTCCATTTACGATCTAGCTATCTGCTATGGCCTGGGAAAGCAGCAGAGGATGGCCCAGGTCCTTGGGCCCCTGCACCCACGTCGGAGACCCAGAGGAAGTTCCTGGCTCCTGGCTGCGGATCAGCGCAGCTCCGACTGTTGCAGCCATCTGGGGAGTGAACCAGTGGATGGAAGACTTTTCTCTCTGTCTCTACCTCTCTTTGTTAACTCTTTCAAATAAATAAAATAAATCTTAAAAAAAAAAAAAAAAAAGTACACAGACCAGTATGTGTTGTTCCTATGATTCCATAGTTTTACACATTGTGTTAAGTTTATAATTTTGAAAACTATAGTCTCAGGTCCATTCAGTAAGAAGATCTGCTATTCCATTTCCCATTATAACCGTCAAACATCCATCAGCTCTGACCCAAGCAACCTCAAGCACCAACCTGGGGCTCTCAGCAGCACTGCTGTTTTCTGAAATCAATACCTTTGGAATTTTGGCTCCTAAGTCCTGATACTGCTTGGGATTCTTCAGGAAATTCACAAACTCCATAATCTCCAATTTTGCTTCTTCGCAGCCAGCTACATCTGCAAATCGCACACCAATGTTGTCCTTCACGATCCTGGCTGTTGTCTCACCCACGCTGAAGAGGCCCCTTCCTCGCCGGCTGCGCCCAGCACCCACTGGGCTCCTCCGCAAGGCATAGAGGAGGATGGCAATCAAGAGAAGGGTGGGCACCAGGCTTCGCAAAAAAGAGCTAGAGAAAAATCCAAGAAAACCACTGTCATACTCACTTCAGAGAACTTGTCAGTCTGCCCACAGCACTGGCCTCCCCCAGTTTCAAGGCTGTGATCACACGCAATTTGTCTACCCCGATTTTGACTGCGGTTGGCAGGGCAGGGCAGGGCAAGGAGGGAGGGAACCAGGCATCCTGATGAAACCTTCGCCGCAGTTTCCCTCAGTGCCCAAGGGAGACTCAGGATCTGCATTGTCTCCTTTCTCTCCTAAGTGGAAACACCAGCCAAAGAGGGAGAGTATCCCTGGCTGGAACAATGCTCCCGTTCCCTTTCCCAGGCAACTCCTGCCACTTCCAGTTAGTTCCCAGATAGGCCCACATACAACCAGCATTCCTGGCAATCCAGCAAGTAAAAGAGAACCCAGGTCAGCACATACAGACTCCCAGAGGACGTGCAGGAGCGTCAGCACGGCAGGCCTGATCACTAGAAATCTCCAGGACTCTAGTCTTCACTGTTAGGGTTACATGTCCCCTCTAAAACTCACGTTGAAATTTAACTGCCACTGCAACTGTGTTAAGGGTTCAGGCCTTGGGGCTGGCACTGTGGTGTAGCAGGGAAAGCCACAGCTTGCAATGTCGGCAACCCCTTGGGACTGGCGCTGTGGCAAAGTGGGTAAAGCTGGGGCCTGCAGTATCAGCATCCCTTTGGGGTTTGCATTGTGGTATAGTGGGTAAAGCCATAGCCTGGATTGCCAGCATGCCCTTGGGGCCATCGCTGTGGTGTAGCAGGTAAAGCTGCAGCCTGCAATGGTATCCCATATGGGTGTTGTTGGTTTCTGTCCCAGCTGCTCCACTTCTTCTTTTTTTTTTTTTTTTTCTTTTTTTTTTTGACAGGCAGAGTGGGCAGTGAGAGAGAGAGACAGAGACAAAGGTCTTCCTTTGCTGTTGGTTCACCCTCCAATGGCCGCCGCGGCCGGCGCGAGCGCACCGTGCTGATCCGATGGCAGGAGCCAGGTGCTTTTCCTGGTCTCCCATGGGGTGCAGGGCCCAAGGACTTGGGCCATCCTCCACTGCACTCCCTGGCCACAGCAGAGAGCTGGCTGGAAGAGGGGCAACCAGGACAGAATCCGGCGCCCCGACTGGGACTAGAACCCGGTGTGCCTGCGCCGCTAGGCGGAGGATTAGCCTATTGAGCCGCAGCGCTGGCGTTGCTCCACTTCTGATCCAGCTTCCTGCTGATGGCCTGGGAAAAGCAGCAGAAGATGGCCCAAGTACTTGGGTACCTTCACCCACGTGGGAGACCTGGATGAAGCTCCTGACTCCTGGCTTTGGCTATTACAGTCACCTAGGGATTGAATCAGCATAGAAGATCTCTCTCTCTCTTTCTCCCTAACACAGCCTTTCAAATAAATAAAATAAATATTTTAAAAAAACACAAACAGAGAGGTGGAACCTTTTTCCTTTTTAATTCTTTTTGTTTTTTTTTTTTTTTTTAAATGTTTATCTGTGAGGCAGAATTAGAGACAGAAGGAGAGACGGAGAAAGAGATTTTCCATCAGCTCGTTCACTCTCCGAATGGCTGCCACAACCAGGGCTAGGCCAAGTAGAAGCCAGGACCAGCATATTCTTCTGGGTCTTCTACATGGGTGCAGGTACCTGAGTACCAGGGAGGGCCATCCTCTACTGCCTTCCCAGGAACATTAGCAGGGAGCTGGATGGGAAGTGGAATAGAGGGACCAGAACCAGCACCCATAGGGACCCTGGTGCTGCAGGGCATGGCTTTACCCGCTGAGCCAGAGTGCCACCTTCAAGAATTGGGGCCTTTAAGAGGGGATTAGGGGGCTGGTGCTATGGCGCAGCAGGTTAAAGCCCCAGCCTGCAGTGCCAGCATCCCATATGGGCACCGGTTCAAGTCCCAGCTGCTCCACATCTGATCCAGCTCTCTGCTGTGGCCTGGGAAAGCAGTAGAAGATGGCCCAAGTCCTTGGGCCCCTGCACCCACATGGGAGATCCAGAAGAAACTCCTGGCTCCTGGTTTCAGATCAGCACAGCGCCGGCCATTGCGGCTGATTGGGGAGTGAATCAGCAAACGGAAGAACTCACTCTCTCTGCCTCTCTTTCTCTCTGTGTGTAACTCTTTAAAATAAATAAATGAATATATATAAAAAAAGATCCCCCCCTCTACCTTTCTCTGTCTTTCAAATACATAATAAAATAATCTTAAAAAAAAGAGAGGATTGGGATGTCACATTAGGGTTAGTTCTCTTGGGAGTGGGTCTGTCACAGAAAACAGAAATTAGGCTCCTGCCCACTTGCCAAGCCCTGTGTCCCTATCATGTCGGGACACAGGAAGGTCCTCAGCCATGCAGGCCCTCAATACTGCTAGTCCCAGCCTCCAGAACTCTAACAAATTATACTTTTCTTTATAAATTACCCAGTGTGTGACTTTGTGTTTACAGCAAAAAATGGATTAAGACACTAACTTGCTCTCATCTTCCATGCAATTCCAGCAATGCCTGAAACACCGGCTACAAGTTAAAAAAAAAAGGGGGGGGGGGACTACATAAACCACCCCCATTCCATCTCAGTACAGCCCTCCTAGGGCTTGTACCCTCCTGACTAGTTTTCTTTCTTTTTTTTTTTTTTTTTTTTTAAAGATTTATTTATTTATTTGAAAGTCAGAGTTACACAGCAGAGACAGAAGAGGCAGAGAGAGGTCTTCCATCCGATGGTTCACTCCCCAAGTGGCCACAACGGCCAGAGCTGCACCGATCTGCAGCCAGGAGCCAGGAGCTTCCTCTGGGTCTCCCAAGTGGGTGCAGGGGCCCAAGGACTTGGGCCATCTTCTACTGCATTCCCAGGCCATAGCAGAAGAGCTGGATAGGAAGTGGAGCTGCCAGGTCTCAAACCGTTGTCCATATGGGATGCTGGCACTTCAGGCCAGGGCATTAACCCACTGTGCCACAGAGCCAGCCCCCTGACTAGTTTTCAATTCAAAGAACAGGGCAAAGACATCCCTAGGAAAGAAAAGCAAAGCAGGATCCGAGTTTTAGGAAAGCTGACTTCTGTGCTAAGTCGTCAAAGCAGAGTATTTCATCTGGTATTAGCCTTCATGTCCATAATGAGTTTAGGAACACACTCGCACTGTGCAATGGGGTTAAACTCAATACAACATTAGGACCAGGGCTGTGGTGCAGCAGGTTAAACTACCACCTCCAACACTGGATCCCATATGGGCGTCCATTAGAATCCATGCTGCTCCACTTCTGATCCAGCTCCTGTCAATGTTCCTGAGAAAGCAGCAAAGGACAGCTCAAGTACTCAGGCCCCTGCCACTCATGTGGGAGATCTGGATGGAGTTCTGGGCTTCCTGGCTTTGGCATGGCCCAGTCCCATGTCATTCTCTCCCTCTCTCTTGGGGAGTGAATTAGTGAATGGAAGATCTCTTTCTCTGTCTCTCCCTCCCTGCCATTCTGCCGTTCAAATAAATAACCTGAATTAAAAAAAAAAAAAAAAAAACAGATGACATAAGAGCTGTGGAAAAGCATAGCTTGACCAAGAGAAGACAACCTGGCAAAGTCACAGGTGCCTGAGCCCTGCCCCTGGACATTCTAACAGGTCTGCAGGAATGAAGGAGAGAGAGGATGGTGGCACATTCAAAGGGCTTTGTCCAGGGTTCTGTTGCAAAGCTTCCTCTAAGACTTGAAGGAATTTGTGGTGCAACCCTTTCTGAAGGGTGCCTAGCTAAATAACTCCCTGTTTCAATTTTTTTTTTTTTTTTTTGACAGGCAGAGTGGACAGTGAGAGAGAGAAAGAGAGACAGAGAGAAAGGTCTTCCTTTGCCGTTGGTTCACCCTCCAATGGCCGCCGCGGCTGACGCACTGCGGCCAGCGCACCGCGCTGATCTGATGGCAGGAGCCAGGTGCTTCTCCTGGTCTCCCATGGGGTGCAGGACCCAAGTACTTGGGCCATCCTCCACTGCACTCCCTGGCCACAGCAGAGAGCTGCCCTGGAAGAGGGGCAACCAGGACAGAATCCGGCATCCCAACCGGGACTAGAACCCGGTGTGCCGGCGCCGCAAGGTGGAGGATTAGCCTAGTGAGCCGCGGCGCCGGCCTGCTTCAATTTTCATATTAAAAAAAAAAACAGAGCTGGGCAGGCACTGAGCCTGGTTATTAATACAACAGCATCCCATATATCAGCTCCATGCCCAGATCTGATCCTGACTTCAGCTTCCTGCCAATGCAGACCCTGGGATGCAGCAGTGATGGCTCAATTAACTGGGTTCCTTCAACGGACAGAGGAGAGCTGGATGGAGTTTCTGGCTTCCGAATGGCCCAGGCCTGGCCACTGTGAGCATGTGGGTAGTAAATCAGCAGTTGGAAGCTCTTTGCCCTTTAAATTTAAAACAAAACAACAACAAAAAAAACAGAGCTAACAATTATTTTTCACTGAAGAAACTAAACACTAACAGACGTCTGTAATATCCTTGGAGAGGCACAGGCCAAGGACAGGCATGTGGCACAGCAGGTTAAGCCACCACTTGGGACACTAGCATCCCAGGCTGGAGTGCCACATTAAGTCAGCTGCTCTGTTTCCAGTCCAGCTCCCTGCTAATACAGCAGAAAAACAAGTACTTGGGCTCCTGCTACCCACTCACTAGGGAGACCAGGATGGAGTTCCTGGCTCCTGGCTTTGACCTGGCCCAGGCCCAGCTGTTGTGGCCATTTGGGGAGAGAATCAATGGGGACAGAAGATCAAGCTCTGTGTCTCCCACCCTGTGTCACTCTGTCTTTCAAATGCATAAATAAATCTAAAGGAAAAAAAAAAAAAAAAAAAAAAAACAACAACAACAAAGGCACCATCGGCACACTCCAAAAGAGCGTGAACACTGATTTTGATTTGTGTTCTGCCCTTACCCCACCACTCACCCGTCACTCTCGGTGGTATATACCACTGCTGCCTGCTGGGTGGGCTCAATCCCCAGCTCCCACTGAGCAGACTCCAGGTTCCGTTCAAAGGTGTCCACACTGCCAATGTTAAACCACACGAACTTCTGCAGAGACCAACAACAAGTTCAGGCTGAACCACTGGGTCACACAGGAGACCTGCCCTGACACACACTCCTCGCCACAGCCTGCCATCTTCCAGCACAGCCCGTTCTCCGGGACCCACTCTGAGCCCAGGTTCAAGGGTGACTACACTAACAGCAAGAAGATCCTTCCTCTGGGCCAACAAAACTGCTTTAACTTCTGACAAACGTGCAAAATGCTGCAATCACGCCAGTTTGTATTTTCCTAGCAAACCTTGGTAAGTGCTTCTTACACTTCACTTTGCAACACTGAATTAGTTGTTATCTTATAATGGTTCCTGTCTTTTTGGAAGACAACATTACTAATACAGGTAGAGAAAAACCATCACATTAAAATTAAGGGACTGTTGAGGGGAGCTAGTGCTGTGGCGTAATAGGCTAAGCTCCCGCCTGCTGCACAGGCATCCCATATGGGTGCTGGTTTGTGTCCCAGCTGCTCCTGTTCTGATCCAGTTCTCTGCCGTGGCCTGGGAAAGCAGTAAAAAATGCTTCAAAAAATGGCCTATTTGGACCCCCGCCATCCAATGGGAGACCTAAAAGAAGTTCCTGGCTTCAGATCAGCCCAGATCCAGCTGTTGCTGCCATTTGAGGAGTGAGCTAGCGCACAGAAGACCACTCTCAGGGTCAGCGCCATGGCAGAGCGAGTAAAGCCACCATCTGCAGGGCTGGCATCTCATATAGGCACCAGTTCAAGTTCCAGCTGCTCCACTTACGATCCAGCTCTCTGCTATGGCCTGGGAAAGCAGTCGAAGATGGCTCAAGTCCTTGGGCCCCTGTAGCCACGTGGGAGACCCAGAAGAAGCTCCTGGCTCCTGGCTTCAGATTGGCACAGCTCCGGCCACTGCAGCCAATTGGGGAGTGAACCAGTGGATGGAAGACTTCTCTCTCTGCCTCTCCTTCTCTCTCTGTGTAACTCTGACCTTCAAATAATAAATCTTAAAAAAAAAAAAAAAAAAAGGAAAACCACTCTTTCTGTGCCTATAACTCTACCTCTCAAATAAATAAATAAAATCTTCAAAAAAAAAAAAAAAAGTGGGGGAGGGGTTGTTGAGCGGCCTGTGTTACATCGAAGCAGGTTAAACCTCTGCCTGCTGTAGAAGGTTAAGCCACCACCTGAGGTGTCAGCATCCCATACGGGTGCTGGGAGTCCCAACTGTTCTACTTCTGATCCAGTTCCCTCCTAACGCACTTGAGTAAGCAGCAGAAGATGGCTCAAACCCTTGGGCCCTGTGACCACCTGGGAGACCCGGAAGAAGCTCCTGGCTCCTCGCTTCGGCATGGCCCAGCACCGTCCATCATAGCCATCTGGGAAGTGAACCAGCAGATGGAAGATCTCTCTCTCTCCTTCTAGCTGTCATCTCTGCCTTTCAAATAAAAAATAAATAAATATTTAAAAAAAAAAGCCTCTGCCTGCAATGCCGGCATCCCATATGGGCTCCAGTTCGAGTCTCAGCTATTTTTGTTTTTGTTTTTGTTTTTGTTTTTCATTTATTTGAAAGGCAGAGTTACAGAGGCAGAGGCAGACAGACAAAAACAGGTCTTCCACCCATTAGATCACTCCCCAAATGGCTGCAATGGCCGGAACCAGGCCAATCTGAAGCCAGGAGCCAGGAGCTTCTTCCAGGTCTCCCACAAGGGTGCACGGTCCCAAGGACTTGGGCCACATTCTACTGCTTTCCCAGGCCACAGCAGAGAGCTGGATCGGAAGTGGAGCAGCCGGGTCTCAAACGCATCCATATGAGATGCCGGCACTGCAGGCAGCAGCTTTACCTGCTATACCACAGCACCAACCCCTGTTCCACTTCTGATCCAGCACCTTGTTAATGTGCCTGAGAAAGCAATGCAAGATGGCCCAAGTGCTTGGGCCCCTGAACCCATGTAGGAGACTCCAAAGAAGCTCTGGGCACCTAGCTTCGGTCTGGGTCAGCCCTGGCCGTTGAGGCCACTTGAGGAGTGATCCAGAGGATAAAAGATCTGTCTCTCTTCCTCTCTCTGTAACTCTGCCTTTCAAATAAATAAAAAATAAATAAGTCTTTTTTTTTTTAAAAAAAAGGGGGGGGGATGTTGAATGCAAAAAAAGGTATTGTACTGAAAATACAGAAAACTACATTTTACATTTAAAAACCCTGTACCTGTAACTTTCAGCTTTAAACCCACTCCTCACCTCTGAAGACGTCCCAGGGGCAGGAATAACTCGCACAAACTGCTTGTTCACGACTTCTAGCCGGTCTACCTGGAAAAACAAAGAAAAACAATCAGAGGAGCTGAGATAGTAAACTGGATATATTCCAGAAACCACAGACCAGGCCCAGCGTCAAGGCTTAGCAGGTTCAGCTACTGCCTGCAGTGCCAGCATCCCACAGGGGCGCCAGCGCGTGTCCTCACTGCCTACTTCCCATCCAGCCCCCTGCTAATGTGCCTGGGAAAGCAGCAGAAGATGGCCCAAGTACTGGGCCCTGCACCCATATGGGACACCTGGATGAAGCTCCTGGCTCCTGGCTTTGGCCTGGCCCAGCCCTGGCCATTGTGCGCCATTTGGGGAATGAGCCGGTAGATGAAGATCTTTCTCTTTCTCTTTCTCTTTTTCTCTCTCTCTCCCCCCATCTTTCAAATAAATAAATTAATTAAATAAATCAAAAAAAGAAAAAAAAAAACACAGTCAAATCAAATAAATAAATCAAAAAAAGAAAAAAAACCACAGTCCTCTTCCTCAGACACAGTCCATGGTGGAGACACCAATGTCATGGCGTCTGAGGGCCCACACCTGCTGTGCAGTGCAGATCTAGGTTTTGTTTTGCTACTAGCTTGGACATTTTTAACCTGCAATATGAATCTAGTTCCTCTACAGGAATTAATTCAAGAAAAGAACCAAGATTTGGCATATCTGAGCACCAAAAATCCAAACCAGCTTAGAAATCTAAAAGGAGGCTGGCGCCACAGCTCACTAGGCTAATCCTCCGCCTTGCGGCGCCGGCACACCGGGTTCTAGTCCCGGTCAGGGCGCCGGATTCTGTCCCGGTTGCCCCTCTTCCAGGGCAGCTCTCTGCTGTGGCCAGGGAGTGCAGTGGAGGATGGCCCAAGTACTTGGGCCCTGCACCCCATGGGAGACCAGGAGAAGCACCTGGCTCCTGGCTTCTGATCAGTGCGGTGCGCCGGCCGCAGCGCGCCAGCCGCGGCGGCCATTGGAGGGTGAACCAACAGCAAAGGAAGACCTTTCTCTCTGTCTCTCTTTCTCTCTCTCACTGTCCACTCTGCCTGTCAAAAAAATTAAAAAAAAAAAAAAAGAAATCCAAAAGAAACACAAAGAAAAATCTTACACTGACAACACAATATTGAAATACAGAGCTGATTCAGAAACATTTCGCCCACCTGCCTGCAAGTACCAGAATAGTGCCAAGAAGAATGAAAATCCAGCCCTGAAGACTGACCCTGTCCAACAAGCGGATACACGCCTCTGAAAAACACACGCAAAGGTGCAACCTATCATCACTCCCTTTGCTCATCACAGAATCTTAAATCGATAACCAACACAACTTCTCTTGGCAACCAAATAAAGACTGAAAGTGACATGACTAAAATGAACACATTAATTACTAAGGCACCATATAACCACAACAATATGACAGTGTCAGTCATGTCAGACATTTAAAAGGACCCGACAGAAGCTCTGGAATCTGTCCAGAATCCATGTACAGGAGGACATCCTGGGCCTAACAGACCTGTCACACCCCTCCCCTCAGTTACACGTGCTAATGGCAGATCCACAGGCAGGGAGAGTTATCATGGGGCTCTCTGAAGAGATCATCAAAGAACAGAAAGTTCAGAGCTCAACAGGTGTTATTCAACATCCTTCTGAGGACATCCGAAGGGCAAGGTACCTGGTTCCTCTGAATGTCTGCCCCGAAGGTGAGCAGCAAGTACCTCCCAGCCTCAGCACACATTCTGGGTAGGACCGTGGCCTCTGCAGTCCCACACGCTCCCAGGAGTGGGAGCACCAGTGTGCTCTCTAGGACCACCCAGCAGGGGATGAGTTTTCCATCAACGGAGAGAGAAAAACCAAAATCAGATAGGAGATGGAAATTTAAAGACAAATGGAGAAACAGAACTAAGTCTCGAAAGACAAGGCTAAGACAAGATATCAGCCCACGATCGCAAAGGAGCCTGCACAAAGCAAGAACGCGGGTGCAGCACCATTCCTGCACGCACCCTGAGGTGGGAACACTCAGGACACACACAACAACCCAGGCCTCTGCGCTCACAGCCTCCTCAGGACATCATGTGAGGGCTGCGCGGCAGCACCCTCTTCCCTGGCAAAGAGACTATAAATTCTACTCACCAGACCTCTAGCCAGGTAATACTGCACAAAGTGCTTCCAGGTGATTTCTCTTCCAGGCTCTCGAAAATAAAAGTAGAAAAAGCCCACAGCAACACCTGCCCCTAAAATGGCCAAACTGCGGAAGTCCTTGTCATCCGACGGGAACTCTCCCTGTGGTAGAAAATGTGTTTTCCAGTCAAGTGAAGAGTACTTTTCATCATGAAGATCACTATCTTTCTTCTTTAGGTATTCATTTTTTTTTTTTTTTATTTGAAAGGTCAAGTTATAGACAGAGAGGAAGACACAAAGAGAAAGGTCTCCCATCTACTGGTTCATTCCCCAGATGGCTGCACCAGCTGGAGCTGAGCTAACGTGAAGGGAAGCCAGCAGCTAGGAGTTTCTTCCAGGCTTCCCATGTGGATGCAGAGACCCCAGTGCTTGACTCATCTTCCACTGCTTTCCCAGGCCATAAGCAAGGAGCTGGATCGGAAGTGGAGCAGCCGAGACACGAACCGGGGCCCACACGGTGCTGGCATTACAGGGAGGGTCTTAACCTACTACGCCCCAGCCACAGCCCCATTGTTTAGGTATTCTAAGGGAAGTTGTCTAAACCCTTCTCTCCTGACACTACCCAATGCAGTCTCAGTGGCGTGGGAAAAATCAAGCTGTTCCTCTCAGGAGTGTCGCTCCCCGTCTTCATGGGGGAGCGACACTAAACCCTGCCTAGGCTTCATATCCGAGTCACGGCACCATTATGTCGCTCCCCCTCTTCGTGGAGGAACGACACAGGACCCTGCGCTGTTCTTTCGTCTGCTCGGCTCTCCCCGGGTTTGCTGCTGGTTCTTCCCGGGTTGGCTACTATCCCTTCCACCTCCGTGGAAGGGCAGTTCCCCCTGGCCACATTCCCCACTTCCGCAGGGGAGCGGCACACCGCCGGCCGGCTTTCTCGGGGGCTGCACAGGTGTTCCTTCAGCTAGATGTTCCCCATAGATGTTCCTGGTGCATGCCGTTTCTCTCCTCCTTTATAGTCCTCCTCCGCCAATCCTAACTCGGCTGCCCACACGCCGAGTACGCTGCTCTCCTCCAATCAGGAGTAGGTCCTACAGTTTATTGGTTGAACTGGAGGCAGCTGCGTAGAAGCTGTTTTCTCCTCTCCCAGCGCCATATTGTGGGAGAGCAGATGCATAGAATAAGTCTTAATTCCAGTAACAATATAGTCCGAGTTGCTCCCCACAGTGGGAGAGCAGATGCATAGAATAAGTCTTAATTCCAGTAACAGTATAGTCCGAGTTGCTCCCCACAGATCCCCCTTTCTTTTTATTTTTTGGCGTTGATACGCGCCTGTCTTCGGTGTCCCGCAGCACACACTCTGCTCTACTTGCTAGAGTTGCCACAGGCTCTTACAAGTCCTATCAATCAGGAAAACCGAATCCGGGTCCTCTCTTCGCCATTGTGAGGAGGTTTTTAGGCGCTGATGCGTGCCTGTGTTCGGTGCCCTGCAGCGCATGCTCTGCTCTGCCCGCAGGGGCTTACAAAACCTATCAGGCAAACCGAATCCAAGCCTTCTCATTGCCGTATTGTGGGGGAGACTTATTAGTGTTGGTTTGTGCCTATCTTCGGTGACCTGCAGCTCATGCTTTGGTCGAGC